>NW_027114634.1:388799-390846 GCF_000696795.3 Halyomorpha halys
CTCTTGCCTTTGTATCTTTTTATTTTTATTTCTATTATTTTATCTTAACTTAGTTTCATTTTGTATCTTTTTAGCCCTGATGAAGCCCTACAAAGTGGGGCGAAACGTTGGAAAATAAAATAGTTGTAAACTATTTTCGTTTCACTTGTGACCGCAACCCTGACCATCTCCCTATATATTAATTATACATTAATATAATATATACTGCTGGTCAGAATTTTACATTAAAAAAAACTCCATTTTATTAATATAGGGTTTATTTTCTTTTTAGGCAAACAGTATTATTAATAATCAAATTATTGTTTTCAGTATTATATCTAATAATGGCTTATTTTATTTTATTTTTTTAATTTGGCTCATTAAAACAATAAGTATCTTTTACTGGAATGTTCCTGGAGAGGTATAGTTTTTGAATCATTCGGAAAACTAATACAAACTTAACAAGTTTTCAACAAAATTCTTTTAAAAACTCCAACGCTCTTTAACTTTGAGTGTAATGAACCAATTTTTATTATTTTAAGGAAATTTCATTGCCTTTCAAATAACCATATACAAAATTTACCATCCAATGCATACTTTTTAATTATGCAGAAATAAAGTTTTCTTTTCTTAATAAATAATAAATAGTTCAGGGCTCCATATCATGAACTATTTTTTTTAAACATTAATAATGTTTAATTTTTTCTTTTATCAGTAATTTTTTTTGTAAATAGTACCTTTAAGAAGTAATTTATTTATTCAGTTGTCATCTATCTGATAGTCCTGACGAAGCCCTGCAAAGTGGGGCAAAATGTTGGTTAACAATAAATAATAGTTTTCTCTTACTATTTTGATATCTTTATTGACTACCTACCACCTGGACTATCTTCCTACAATCTAATTTATTTTAAATTTAGCTATATCTTTATTAAAGAAGTTCTTATATTATTATTTTTTTTTTTTGTAGAATCAGGATATATATCCTTTTTTTTACTGCTATTCAGAGATTTTTTAGTTGTTTTTTTTTTAGTTAATACTTCTAGCCTTTAAATATAACAATATTTATTGGTATTTTTTATTTTATTTTTATAGTTTTTGAAAGTTTATTTTGAACCCCTATTGCCACCACACATAAACAACAATTAGTACAGCTCTAAAACACTGTTGAAAACTTCACATAAAAAATTTGACCCGATTAAAATGCTTTCATTACTTAGTGGTAAGGGAAATAAAAATATTAAAATCCTGAAAAGGTAGAAAAATAGCCAATTTTAAACATTTAAGTTTAAACTTAAATCTTTCACAATAAACAAAAACCCTCACTATTAAATTGATGAACTCCATAACTACAGTTATATAGCTAAGGCTATTAAAACTACAAGATACATTTTTTAATAGGGAACATTAACCAACCTAACTTTTGCAAGATATTCTGTTTTGTATACATCTTCCAAATCCTGAAGATACTGATCAGTAAGGGCTGGTGAGTTTTCCTCATGTCTATAACCACGGGATTTGATCTTTTCCTTAATCTATGGAGTAAGAAACAACTCTAAGACTGTTTGAAATACATTTTATCTATTAATTAAATTTTATACAATAAATAGATTTTGTATACCTTTAAAGAATTAACACAGTTATGATACTATTATAATAATTATTCTTAATTCTTATAAGTAGGCATTTCAATTATTTGCAAATAATTAATTAAGGTTAGGAAT
This sequence comes from Halyomorpha halys, assembly GCF_000696795.3. Taxonomy (NCBI): domain Eukaryota; kingdom Metazoa; phylum Arthropoda; class Insecta; order Hemiptera; family Pentatomidae; genus Halyomorpha; species Halyomorpha halys. The sequence continues at coordinate 390,500 of NW_027114634.1, forward strand.
ATAATTCTACGTTTGGTAAGAAAGAGCTCAAAATTCAGAAATTTTCTTTATCGAAAACATTGGTCACTCAGGCCTCTTTACACAAAATGGTGTTGGTCATCATAGCTTAAACCATGCCAATGGTGGAGTATTGATGAGATAACTTTTACAAAAATAAAGATTTCATGGTACTACACATCAATGTTGTCATATGGCTGACAACAGGTGACCATGTATTCCAGGAAAAGAATGGTCTAAATAAACAAATGTACATTTTTACATTCCGTTGGTAAGTGTTTTATAATTTTTAGTATTTACTGAATATTCAATTTACCAGGGCATTCAAAAAGTCCTGTCGTTTTTCGTTT
>NW_027114634.1:392011-397540 GCF_000696795.3 Halyomorpha halys
CAAAAAAACGACAGGACTTTTTGAATGACCTGGTATTTAGGTGAAGCTAGACTGGTTTTATGGGACACAATCCATTACACAGGCCATCAAAAGAAAATTTGGAGGCTATTTCTGAATTTTGAGAAAATTGATCAATTTTTTAGTAAATAAAACAAAACTAAAATTGCTTTTCCAATAAAACTATAATATGACAAAAGTAATTAAAACAATAATATATAATATTAGAGGAAGATGGTAAAAAAAAATTAACATTTATACATAAAAAAATCCTCTTTTCCTTTTTCAGATGAATTTAGCCATTTGTGGTTTTCTTTTAATGAGTTTGACTAACTATTTAAACAGTATATTATCCCAAGAACTTTTCAGAAGCTAAAGAATTTTTGGTTAAGTAGGAATATGATCCCAAACTAATCTACCTATCTATCAAGTTCCTCACCCACAGCAGCTTGATCTGATTGAGCTGGTAAAGTCATGTTTTTAAAAATATCCTCATCTTCTTTTTGTTGTAAATGTCATTGAAAAAGTCAAAATGAATGCTTTGTGCTTTGTATCATAAATTTTCGGTCCTAAGCTTTTGACTGTCAAATCTTTCTAAATAAATTTTTTAATGGCCAAAACTGCTGTGTGTGAAAATGACCTACAATGATCGATGATGGTGTTTTAATTACAATAGCCAAAACCGACAGGCAAGACAAGGTTCTTAAACCTTTATAGGACCAAAGTAAATGTTAAAATAAGTGAATTTTATACAACTATGACAATCATATACTTTTTTTTTTTTAATTAACATCAAATGACTATAAAAATTATGTTATTTTAGTTCACATGTTACCGATCTAGCCTGAATCAGATATCAATCCTTCCATTATAGATTCCCTAACCTTTAAAACCCTCTAGTATCTAATCTTACTTCCTCCTCTATTCCTGACAATCCTCCAAAGCACCTGAAAAGAAGATAGGCTCGAGACCTTCTAATGTAGAAATATAATTAGAGTGCTACCAATGGGTAGTTCCTCTACATGCCTGTATCACTCCATTCAGATCTTACATCAAATTTACTTATGTGTTTTTATGTAAATACAATAAATTGAAATAAATAAATACAAAAAAAAATGTTATTTTTGAATGATTAAAACTAAATTGAACAAAAATGCAGAAAACCATGCCATTTTCCATGTCCACAGAATGTTTTTCTTAGGAATGAGAAGCATAAATGGCTTACTGTTATTAAAAGTCCATAATTCAGGTATTAACTGAAATCAAAATATAGCCAAATCTCTTTATATCAAACTTACTAATATCCAAAACCTCTGCATATCAAACTTTTATTAGGAATCATGAATTTTTGACAGGACAATATTTCCTATACATCAAAAAAATTAAAAAGTAACTATAATCAAAAGACTTTTAGTTTACAATCATAAGAATAGGTAATAAGCAAATAATGTTTCATAATAATTCCAATTCGGAAAAGATCTTTTTTAAATAGAAGCAATTATGATGCACCTGAGAGTGAGATTTTTGAAATTTCTTTTATCATACAGAGAATGGTCGGTCTTATTGTGGACATGGGGGTCCTACATGAAATCATTACATGTGAAAGAAAAGTATGATTCAGTAGGAAGTAAAAATTGGGATGTCAAGATATGGAAAAAAATATATTAAGTCAAGTACAAATACCAAGTATAAAAACTATAATTTGGTTATTAAAATTTTACAAAGGTTTCGAGGAAATTCAAAATTATTTAAATGTTTAAGGTTTGTTCAATGAAGTGGTATTGACATGAGAGAAAATGACATGAGATAAGAACAGTCAGTGTTATGATCACTCATCTACAAATATAAAAGAGAATGGTTTAAATGTTTGTCCATAATAAACTTTTGAAATACAGGACTAATTTACAACCTTTTCTTTTTTGTTATAAATGTTCCCTGTCATGATGGAAAGGTTTGAAGCTACTTTTTTTTTATCTGAATAAAAAAAAAAGTTATGAAGAAAATTAAACATTTTCGGTGTACAGCTCAAAAAGTATACATTTTTTTAACAGTAATTATATACCAATTGATTTGTATCTATCTGAAGAATAAAAAAATATTACGATTCTATTAAATGATATTACATTGGCAAAAACTTATTTTAAAAAATGAGACTTTTGAGTAAAATAAGTCAACAAAATTTGTTTTAGGAAAAAGCAAATCATATTCATTTTTAGCATCATCTGAAACCCTTAAATGCCATATTTCAAAAAAACTAAAAATTAGAAATTTTTCTACTCTATTTATTTTGAGGTTTTTTTTCCTGGTTTCCATTGTTCACATGATCGTACATAACTCCTCAGCATTTTATTCAAATCCTATGTCACTATGATAATTGGAAAGCATATTGTATGCTCTTATAACCTATATTAACATCACTTACACTTGATGCTCTTATAAGGTAGGAATATTGGTTCCAACAATTGAAAAACTTTATAAATATTTTATTTTAAACCTCTAATCTAGTTGTAATTTGTTTAATGAGGTCCGATTTATGTAATTTGGTGTGGTTAATAGAGCCCTAAACAACTTCCAAGTTTCACGCTATTTTGCTATTTTTATGTGTTTTTTTTAAAGAAAGAAGAAAAAAAGGAAGAAATTTTTTATATTTTATTTTCCGATTTTTTCAAAAATTCAGATTAAAGGGTTTCTTGAGGTAATAAAAACAAACATCAACTTTGTTTTACTCCTGAAAAATCTTTTACCACAGTTCGAAGGGTCAGTCAGTCCAAATTGTTTCAATAGCATGCTCATATTGAAGAAAGGTAAGGTTATTAAGTAAAAACTATTTATATTTTGTATAGGATGTATATGACAATAAGAAAGATAATAAAATTATATATACCACAGGAACGAACACATGTCCAATTTATTTTTTTAATTGTGTTCATAAAATCTATATATATTCTCAAACCTAGCAATGGTGAAGCATTGCAGGATCTGCTAGTTGAAGATAAATCAATTGAATACAATGAAAGAAACTTGAGGAAATTCTGATTTCCAAGAATTCTCACTGCTGTCTGTTAACAAATTTAAAAAGCTACAGAATGCAATCACATGACATAAGTGGACAAATTTTCAAATAAATATCCTAGATCATTCAGTTTTGCCTAAAGCCTTTAAAAATTTGGTATTTCTTTAAGCTTAAAAAATATTATCTGTTTTTGTTGCAACAAGAATGAGAAATTGCACTCTTTCTATATACCAAAAATCAAGATTTCTGTACATCAATTATTTTTTTTATGAACCTTTACTTTTAATATATAGAAGTTTGACTATGTATAAAAGGAAAAAGAAGGATGCCTTTAGTGTTATATTACTTGCTAAAGCATAGTAACAGATTCTCACCTTATTTACAGGAGCATCAAGAAATATTACTAAATGAGGTCTCAGTATGAGATTTATTGTATTTTTTTTAACTGCCAGATATCCTCTTCTGGCTGTAAGCAAGTATATTAAGAAATTAACAAAAAATAATTAGAACATAAATCATAAAGGAAAATCAGGACTATGAATATGGTCAGGGCTGCGATTAAGAACAAAAAAAAAAATAGTTCTCAACTATTTATTAGCCGTCATTTTGATAAACTGTATAGATCTTCATCAGGATGAGTATCGAAACGTCGGTAGAAAAATAGTTGAGAACTATTTTTTTGTTTCTCCTGCTTTGACCATCTCCTTCATATTTACTTACAGTCAACCATTTATAGATATAATCAAAATCATTGCTATTCACTTTAACTAATTATTGAGTGAAAATGAACAAGGTCGTCCCTTAAATGATGTCAGTCTTTAAATTATTGAGAATAGATTATATGTACGTATAAAAAAGTACATACTTCGTTTATATGTATGCAGAACACATACACATAGTTTACAACTAAGAACAGCTCACGTTACATATTGCTAAAAATAAAAAGGAATATAAAATAAGGAAGGAAGATAACAGGCGCAGCTAATTTAATAAAATAATTTTGCTCTCATAACAGAATAAAGAAAGAAAAACTATACTATAATAAAATAATATTACAAGAAAGTATTGTTATATTGGGTTGTAAAATAAGCTTGTAGTGTTTTTCAATATTACAATTTAATCCTCTCTGTGTTCATAAAATCATGTTTACTTGGTTAATAATGTTTACATATTCTAAAATGGACTAGTAAAAGTCCATTTATGCATCAGTTACAACCATGATTCCTTATCTTAAACTGGTATTTTGCTTGTTCAAAATGGAAGAAAAAAAAATTCATTTTTGTCATTTAATGATTTTTTATTTCCAAAAAAGGAAATACGCTGCACAGAAGGTTAACAAAATATGCAGTGTGTATAGCGATGATACCTTAAGAGAAAGCACCGTCCATAAGTGGTTTGCTCGGTTCAGAACCGGAAATTTTTATTTGGAAGACGCAAACCACTCGGGTCGTCCTTCAACTGTTGATGATGACCAAATTCAAGCATTGGCTACAGACAATCCTCACTCTACAACACGGTATATCACAGAAACGGTTAATATATCTCACGCAAGTGCCTCAAATTCTTTGTGTCTCATAATCGGCATAGTTTTCCATCAAGATAATGCCCGTCCTCATGTGTCTTTACAGACCTGGCAGATATTATTAGTTTGGCTTGGATGTGATCCCCCACCCACCCTATTCACCAGACCTAGCCCCAACAGATTTTCACTTTTTTCGGGCCCTTCAAAACTCTCTTAACGGGAGACACTTTAATTCACTCGAGGACTGCAAAACGCACAAAGAGCAGTTTATTGTGAAAAAATCTGAGAAATTCTGGGAGAACAGAATTAAAAATTACCTTAAAGATGGCAACATGTAATAGATCAAAATGGGTCATATATAATTGGTTAAAAATATTTACAAGAATCTGAAGTTTATATTGAAATCACCAGTAAAAAACACTATGAACTTATTTTACAACCCAATAGTTTGATCATTAAGTAGAAGGTTAAGTTTATAAACTTAGTCTAGCAGTAGGCAATGCACTAAACTGATACTGTGTGCTATTTATGAATCCAAAGTGCGAATTTTTTAAACAAATAGAAAAAGACTAATAGCCACTAAAGTCACAAAAATTAACGAATACTCTGTCACTAATCTTTGGATAAGGACTACAACCTAACTGTGGTGAGTTTAAAATTCAGGATTACGGTCATGCTGAAAATGACATTAGTACCCTTGCGATCCTGAAATCTTGGCCTGCCAGGATGAAAACCATGAGAAGACAAAGAAGAATCACTACTAGTCACACTGAGGAAAACAAAGTCATATCTCTATGTTCTATACCCTCAGGATGATTTTTCCTCAGCCCTAATCAATATTAATAATTTGCTAGACTATTGTGTATTGTAGTTCATTCAAAAATAGAAACATACTTCATATATCATGTACATACTATCTTTTAATCAAACTTTCTTTTTTATTATTTTTTCCTCCCTAGTTCAAGATTAATAGAAATCATAATTATTTTAAGATCTA
>NW_027114634.1:397888-456395 GCF_000696795.3 Halyomorpha halys
CCTCTCCCTCTCTCTCTCTCTCTCTCTCTCTCTCTCTCTCTCTCTCTACAAATTCTAACTTACTGGATGAGCTATAACTTTTAGCCTATAACTCATGGGAAAATTCCAAAAAGTAAGATTTTTTCTTTGTTTAACACAAAATGGTAACTCAACATTAAAATCAAGTAATTTTTGAAGGTTTATTTCTGAGTTAATTACTTGAGATGTCTAAGACATGCAAATCTAGCACTATCTATCCATACAAAGTGGGATCACATAGTAAGTAACGGTAAGATGAGGAACAATTTGTAATTATGACAGCTGTGTCAAAGTTCTAGTCACTTTGTTTTTAGATGATGTTTTGATTTTTAAACATTAAAAAAAAAACAGTTGAATTTACTTTAATTTCCAGGTCATTAAATTAACACCTTAAATTTCAGAAAATTTCGAAATTGAAATATCGATGAAAATACATGTTCTGAAGTTCTCTGAGTCCAAAAAACTAGTCTCACTAAATGATCTGTGGTCTGGTATAACAGCCTAGCTCAAAAAGAAAAGTTGTACAAAACTGAAATTATTATGCTACCCACGGGTAGTTTCTCTACATGTCTGTATCACTCTGTTCTGATCTTACATGATGTACTATTATTGTCATACATAAAGTTGTAAGTATCGATGAATAAATAATAAAAAATTCCAAAAAAAAAATTTAAACTTAATGAATCAATTAGCCCTAAAAAGTTCTTAGATGTAGAATCGAAATGAAGGATTCTAAGGAACATTTTTGGGCCTAAAACCAACAGTGATTTCGAATTTAAAATGAGACCCAATAAAGAACTATATTTAAAAATTGAAAAAGTGACAGATGTTAAGAAGAAACGGAGACTACAGTTTTATGGACATATTCATAGAATGGATAAGGATAGACTAACAAAGCAGCTCTTTGACCTATTGAGACAATACAAATCCAAAACCACTTGGTTTCGAAAAGTAAAAAATATCATGAATATTTCGAAAAACTATACAACAGGCAGGTTTTCGGGAAAGGATAAAATCAAAATGTGGAAGGAAATGGACTCAGGAGGAGAAGGAGCAGCACTCCCAAAGGATGAAAGAGGTGTGGGCTCGAAGGAAGCATGACCAAAGTTGATTTATCGTACCCTCTAAAAGAGTTATTAAGAAAAAAATGAAATGATGAAAAAATTCCTTCCAAATGATATACAATTTAATAAAATTAAAATATAAACAAATGAAATTAAAAATGAATTGTAATGTTACAAAAATTAAAGGAATGAATTGTGAAATAAAAAAAAATATTTTGAAATATATACAAAACTAAAAGAATTTGCTTTACTAAAAAAATATTTAATTTTCAACTACTTGAGTTGGTGAAAAAACAAAAAAAATAAGGAAGCTCGATGAACAGAAAAAAAAAATCACAATGCACGTATCGATAGACACCCTTAAAATCTAATCTCATCCGAGATGCGTCCGAGAGACGTCTTGAAGCCAAGGTCGAGTCGGTAGAAATAATACGGTCAGGTGAGGGTCCTATGAAAGGGGGAGCCCCCAAAAATCAGTTGGTGAGATCTATCACATTTATAATGTTCAATACTCGTTCGACATAGAACTTGATGTTCTTCAATTTAATTAATACAACTGTTTTAGCTAGGAAGCACTATTTTGGAGTAAAAATCAATAACTGGAAAACCTAGCAAGTATGCTAAAAGTATAGTGTATAAGTATAAATATAATTGACCATAAGATAATTTGAAGGAAGTGGTCTGTGCTGCAGTCAAGAAGTTCTTGTAGAACTTTTTCTATTCTAATTTCAAGAACTTCTACCAGATCATCTTCAAAACTAGCACACTTATATTTTTCTTTGATTAATTGCTAGCAACATAACTTACGATAAACAAAAGATATGGTGAACAAACATAAGTCAAACTGGAAGATAATTAAGGAGAAGAATGATAAGAAGACTTTTAGACTTATGTTACTAGATTTTTTTAGAGAAGTGAAGTGAAAGAAACTGATAGATTCAATATAATTTTGGGAAATACCTACCAAATTTGGTGGAGTGTGACAAAAGTTATTGATAATATTTCAGGAATATTTTTTCTAAATAACATCTTTATCAACTAAGCCACAAATTTTATATTGACATGTCAGGTTAATAATTTTTAGAAGAGGAAATAAAAGAAGTTACTATACAATACTATAACAGTAGACAAATGAGTTACAAAAAATAATGAAATTAAATTCAATCAAAAAAACATACCATTTTTACTAATATAACCATTCTTATACATTGCTTCCAGAAAAACTACATCACTCCACGGTGATCTTTCAATAACAACTCCTTGTCCTGAAACCAATTTACAAATTATTTTGAGTGATGTTAAGCAAAAATAGTTTATCATGGTTAAAATCTAGAAGATGGGTATAATGGAATAAAATATTAAGATCTATTGTGTAATGTATGGTTATGTTGCAGTCCAGATTGTGGGGCTTTTTCACAGCACAGAACAAATAGTAAAGAGGGAAGAGAAGGTTTCTAACTGTCAATAGAATACATATTGATATCAAGACATAAATAATACTTAGTAGTATTAGACACTTCTCTCTCGCCTTTAAAATTGTTTTATGCCCTACAGAGGGTGTACATCCATTAAACAGAAGCTACTGTGGGTTATTTTTTTAATGAGCCTCTCTCCTTTATTTTTAATGAGAGAATACAGGAGATAAAAGAGAATATGATTTCCAAAAATTTCTTTGAAAAAAAGGTACACAAATATTAGAGGGTAAATGTTTACTTCAGCTCCTGGTTGGTGGAAACCACTGTTGCTTAATCAGACTATACATGGAATTATAAAGGTAACCCAGTATTTACAACTAATTATATTAGGTTTTTTACAATATTCTGTTGTTTGATTAATTTAAATTTGAGATCATTCTGTCCATCAATTAAATATTTGTTCGCATTAGGCCACTTAAAAACTGACTTGCTTGTGATGTGCCATTCATGGTACTTAATTCAGATTAGAGATATTTGAAGGGGTCATTGGAATATTAGAAACTTCAAGGAAATTTTTGTCTATTATACACTACCATTAAGAAGAATTCCATCTAGTTTTCTGAGATTTAAGAATTTGTAGATTGAAGAAGGGGAGTTTTAAAAAAATATGAGAAATGGAAAGGTGATGGGAATAAGAGGGAACAATCATTCCCCTCTTGAATTTTCCTCTAGAGGCAAAAATTCTCTGTTTAAGTGGCGGAAATTAATTGTTGAACAAAGATTTGGGAATCGGCCAACTCTGCCACTTTTTAAAGATACTCGGGTATCATTGTACAGTCTGGTTAAGCAACATTGGTTTCCCACAAAGCAGAAGGAGCTTAATTAAACATATACCTATTAGAGTCGATTAAAGTCAAGTATTAAAGACAAAGATAAACTACGGTGATAAAACCAAAAAGAGTTGGTTGGGGGTTGCAGTCAATGAACTGAACAATACTGAGTGAAACTTATCATATACTCTATGGCATACCATAAATAAGTGTGGCCTACCAACTTCTCCTTACACTGAATTGACAGTCAACACACACACAATGAAAATTAATTTTCAAAATTTGATCAATAATTAACTTCAACATAGTAAATTTCTGACAAATACATAAGATAGGAACTTCTGGAGCAATTAACAAAACATAAATTACCTGTACTCAACAAATGAGCTAGAGCATCTACATATAAAGAATAACGGAGTCGGTACATCCATATCTGATATGCTGCAGTATTGAGATGCTTAGGCTCTTGACAAAACTTTTTTTCATCATAACTTTGCATTGATAAAGGCAGTTTATGATCAAACACACGGAAATCATCACCATATGAATTTTTGTATACAATATCCATAGTGGCATCTTCAATATGGTAGAAGTCCAAATCTTCAGCCAGGGCTTTGGCAAAATCAGTTTTTCCAACAGCTACAGATCCTTCGACAACTATAATTTTAGAATTTTCATCCAACCTGGGAATTGTTTTATCAAATAAACTTCTAATTGGTCCATACGTTTTTTCTTTGTAAGGAAATGGAGCGGGTTTTTTTTTTACTTCTCTAAATGCTTTGCTAGTAATTGATGCACCATAAACTTTAAATATGACTCCTGTTTTCGCTTTGAGAAAACCATCACTGAGAGCTGATCCATACTGATTACCTAATCTGATAATACTGGAATTAAGTAATTTAAGAGACATCGTTGAAATAAACTGATGTAGTAGAACTGATATGATGTCAAATTTAATCAAAAGGTTATAGAAAAATTAGTACCGAAACCTAGCACTTTTTGCACAGCGCTAGCATCCGCCATCACATTTCCAGAAATAATACAATAATAAATAATTAGATTGATAAATATTGTATTTTATTAACTTCGTTATAATTAGTTATTATATAATGTAATCTATTCAATTGTTAAACACGCTGATGTTAAAATTGGAAAAATCCCACGAAATTAAATTTTTAGGGAAATAAAAAAACCTTTTTTTACCATTAATCGGTAAATATAGCTTAATTTTTCCAAAAGCATTTTTTTATTCTCCCACCGCTATTAATAGGAAATCGTAATTGGCTTGAGTTTTCAAGTACAGTCAGAGATATCATAATTGGGATATAGTCAGATTTATCATCCCTCCCCCAAACAAATTTGAAAATCTGAACGATGAGGAATTCGTCAAGTGAACAGCTCTCCAGAGAATGATTGTATCAATTGATTACTCATTATGTTGAAACAGTGTTTCCAAAGTTCAATGTAGGGCCGCCCATAGCTCAGTGGTTGAGACACAGTCCTACCAATTTGATGTCTATTGGCGGTGCCGGTTCTAATCCGGCCTGGGACGTTGACTTTTTTCATTGAGTGGCGGTCCCACAAAATGAAGAACTTTTGACCCCCAACCATGGGGTTAGGCAGTATAGGACTCCAATGGGAGTCTTGGCCGAAAAAAAAACAAAAAAAAAAGTTCAATGAAAAATGAAGGCAATTATCGAACATCAGACCAAGTAGCCGTTCGATAAACCCTGTTACCTTGCTATCTCCAACAAAGAGATGGAATAAGCTGTTGCCTAAAGACTGTATATTTATATTTATCCTCGCATTGACTCCAGCTCTTGACGTACATACGAGAAATAAATCAAGGAGAATGGGGCAATAAAATGACCGCTCATTTATTTTTTTTTATATATATGTATATATAGTTGACCGTAAAAATTGATATATAAGAAGATGGTCAGGGTTTGCGGTCAAAGAAGAAACAAAAATAGTTTACACTTATTATTATTATTAGTTACACTAGTTACTACTATTACTATTGTAAACTATTTTTGTTTCTCCTTTGACCGCAACCCAGACCATCTTCCTATATATTATTTTTTTTATTTCCTAATTGGTTATTTTATTATTTTTAGTTAACCTATTAATTCTAACCAGAGTGAGAGGTTTGAGTTCATTTAGTGGGACAATCACGAAATAAAATTTAACTCACTCAGGTCTAAATTGAACCGGCGCCACAATTGACTTGAATTTGCTAAGGTGACGCCTCTACTCATTCGCCATAACGGTCACTAAAAACCCACGCTATAAAAAATTAACGAAATTTAAAATACTAACGAATTTTTAGTTTTAGGAGACTCCAGAACTCTCTCTTCCTCTCAGAGGTGTTTCATGTCACCTTAACCTTCTCGTAATACCCCATCATAATCAAAGGAGACCTCACAATGTCGTCTACTCTAGAGTTCCCCAAAATGTCTAATTCTGCACTGCTACAGGCACTAGAGTAAATTGTATTTATATTGGGTTGTAAAATAAGTTCGTAGCGTTTTTCAATATTTCAATTTAATCCTCTCTGTGTTTATAAAATCATGTTTACTTAGTCAGCAATGTTTACATATTCTAAAAAAGTATTAGTTAAGAGGCTTTTATACATCATTTTCAATGGAGATTCCTTATCTTAATGTAAAAGTTGGAGAGGAAGCCTGTTATGAGCTCATAGTCAGAATACACACCTGTTCCTGGTTTAATTTGTATTACCTAATCATAATAATAAAGTATTCGAAAATGTTTAATTTTAACTAAATACAATAATTTACAACAAACTATCAATTGTGTTCATTAAATCCCCATACATCCTCAAAAATAGCAATAGCGAATTATTGCCGGTTCTGCTTGTTTTATATAAGAGAATCAATCACCTTTATAATAAAGCCACAACCAGTTCCTGTTGTGAAACTGCCAACATGTACGCCAAGATTGATCATCTTCAAGTCAGTGGTAGATAAAAGACCTACGTATTGTTATTGTAGGTGTCAGCATTTGATACCATTCGCCAAAAAGAGTTTTACAAAGCATTGACTGTTCCCATCAAGCTCAAACAACTTGTGCAGACAATGAAAGTCATTGGAATTCCCATCCAGGAGAGGAGTTGGGTAAATAGATGCACTGGCATGCCTACTTTATTGGTCCTGGAGAAAGCATCTAGGAACTCTTAGTTAAAAAGAGACATGGCTTGGAACAGAATTTAGCATACACTAATGACAAATATTGAGGGGAGATCAAGCAAGCAGTAGACTAAGCATTCCCTGCTCCAGAAGCTATAGTGAGACCTATGTGACTCATTATCAGTAAAGCTAAAACCAAGCGTATGGTTCTGGACCCGAGATCAGTTGGTACAAATGTTTCTTTTGGTACCTAAAGGTTTGAGCCAGTTTCAGAATTTGACTACCCAAGTACTAGGTAAGATGGGGGGAAAATTCCGGCAAGTGGGCCTATTGGTCCTTTTTACCAACCCCAAGACAGACTGATGGAATGGCACTTTTATTCTTATATATCGAACCTTTTTGGCTTTCTAATGAAGTTTAAAAGGGATGGTCTATCTATAGAGGAAGCCTCATTTTCTACGATTCTATCAGAGCTTAGAAGCTCTTTGTGACACATATCACTCACAATCTGCTATATAGACCAGGGCCTATTAGGAGCAGGTTTCATCGTGAACTACTCTATAAATCTTAAGATGTCTCTTAAGTCTGCAATGACCTGTAAAAACTCCTATTAGCAATCGGAGTTCATTTCTGTTTAGGCTTAACAGCCACTTAGTTTTAGAAGTAGAGGGTTTAGTTATTAATATCTTGACATGTCTCAGCTCTATACATTCCCTTCATTCCTTGCCTGCTATCTTCCATGTCCAGTCAAGAACTTCTTTTCACTGATCCTTTTTAGAAATGCCTAGGAATGGTTCTGGTCCTATAGAAGGGTGCTCAGCCCCTATTCTAGCAAGCTGGTCAGCTTTCTCATTGTCTGTGATTCCCGTATGTCCAAGGACCCACACTAACTTAAATTTCATTCAGCTCCCTAATGACTCTAAGGCTTGTTTGCACTCTCTCAGCAATGTAGAGATGACTCAAGGGCTTGAAGGGCAGACAGGCTATCTGAAAAGATGGTGATACCTGTCCTTTCACAGCTGGTGACTTCAGCTTCGGGTTTCTACTTTACCCTGTACTCAATCCTCTATCTTTGGGTATAGGTAACTAATTTTGGTGTCCAGAGTGTTTTATCTAGCTGTGGTGAGTGATATTGTAATATTGGTAACTCCCTTGCCACCACTTTAGCTATTGTCGTATGACCATTATTTTGTTTCATTCTTAGAAAAGCGAGTAACGCTTCCTCTTTAATCAATAAGTGGAGTGGTATTAAAGAAAGCAAGACTTCTAATGCTTTAGTTTGTGTTGTGCAAAATGCCCCAGTTATGCCATACAGGCTATCCTTTGGATCCTACTGACCATTCGCACATGGGGAGCTCTATGGAGGGCTGTCTACTACACAATGCTTCCATAGTAGATTCTCAGCCTTATTATTACTGTATAAATCAAGATCTGTGATAACTTACAACAATGACAATGCAGTTGAGATCAAGAGAATATAGGCTGCCAGTCCCTAATATTTTGGACTCCGGAGCACCTCTCCTATAAGTTGGTAACCAGGTGAACAAAATTTTTAATTTATGAGACTGTTATTAATCCTGTACTATGGTATGACTCTGGGACATGGACAAAAGCCATAGTTAAAGGACTAATTCCTCCTCGTACAAGTCTTGCACCAAATTTATGAGAGTGTATGAAAATAATGAATGGAGATGGAGAAGGAATTGGGAGTTTTACAATTTATACTATGAGTTGGATACCTCCCATTTCATCTAGCTTAGAAGGGCAGGACATCACCCCATAATAACAGTCAATTTACAGAGGATTTTGACCAAGCCCCTTCTCAATTGTTGCAGATTTGGGAGGCCAAGGTTGTAGTAGGCAGATTGTGAGGTTAATCACATGTGAAAATGCTTGGCAGTAACACAGTATCTTCCATCATCTCACCACATTGGGCTTACTCTCAATGACTTTTTTTTCTGAAAAAATTTGAACTAATCTTTAATTTATGAAAAACTTTGAAGTGTAAATGATGCTAGTTGTTGTAACAGTGTAAAACAAATATATTAATGAATAAGAGATAACTTTTCATCATCTATATCTGAGATAGGGGTGGTGTGTAATAAGTTATATGAAGGAAGAGAAACATTTACGACCGGTTAAAAGGTTTACAAATGAATCCAAATAATGAACCAATGAATGAAAATATTGTATACAAATAATTCATAACACTTTCATCTTAAGACTTCTTGAAACAATTATTTCTCGTTTATAAATTAACTTAGACCACCGCTGTTTGATTTCTTAAGATTATAAATAAAAAATCACATAACATCCTCTGAGTTACTTTCGTTTAATCATCTAAAAATTGAAGAAAGTTTCAAAAGAAATAATTTTGAGAAGTTTATTTTTTCTGGTCATTACCATTACCTACTGTTAGGTTTTTTATCTTTCTAATAATTTTAATAAAATATAAGGGGTTTAGAAATAATTAATCTTTCTTTTCATACCGGGTCCATAAAGGAAAGAGAGGAGGTTATCAACCCTTAACGCTAAGAAAGAGAAACAGTGAGAGGGTAAGTGACAGAATAGTTATTATGTCATAAAAATATTAGTATCTTCTTACAACAGGTATTTATATTGTAACAACCCAAAATAATGTAACAAGAAAGACATGATCACAATGAATTTGATTCTTTATATTAAATTTAACAAAACGTTTTATGTGATCCTATCATTAACAAACCGAAATAATGTTATACAAAACAATTATCATATTGAGCATAACCAAAATTTCACCCTACCACATAAAATATCAATTCACAGAATTAATAAAAAGAGAAGAGAAGTAAAATTTCATCTTAGATATAATTATAAAAAATAAAATAATGCTCATGTGTGCTAATTCTAAACTTTCAAATCAGTTTCTTAAGAATATTAATAAAGATCAAAGCAACATCTCCACTTGAGAATAAATCATGTGAGAAATATTGAGAGTAAACAAATACCTGGGAGTAAGCTATCTGTTTCTGGTAGACTCGCAGATAAACATCCACCAGTGAGTACACCACTCCAGAGGTAAAAACTCAAGTGGACAAGTAGCTTTACATAATTTATTTTAGTTATGAGAGTAAATACAACAAACTTAAAATTCATTCTTTCTTCAATTAGAAATAATAAAACAAAGTCCAAATTAAAATACTGATAAAAGAAAAGAAAACATAATTACAGAGTTGGATCAAAACGATCTAAGAAAACAATGAGATTCAAGAAAATAGTAATTCATTTTTAAGAATAGATATTTGTCCATCAATGTTTTTTATTACTGATTTCTATGGTTAAAAAATTATGTACAGAATTACTCTGCATACAACCTTGGATATTTTGTTTTAAGTATTTATTTTTTCTAAGCATATATAGTTTGCTCCAATATAATAAATACTATTAAGGTTTAAAAAAGTATCTACACAAGTTACATATAAATTACTCAGTCATGTTTTTTAAAACTAAATGACTAAATTATACAAATATCAAACTTTATATACAATAGTTTTGAATATTTACAAACACAGTTTATTTCTATATTTCAGAATTTTTCATTTAAAGCCATTTATTTTTAATTAAACTATAAAAACTGAGAAAACTATTACCTTTTTTGAATAAGATTTGAAATCAAATAATAAAGTTGATAACAGAGAGAGCAAGGAGGCACTTCTGTGAATGGATTTAGTTAAAAAGTCTGTGCATATATTTGAGGGTAGTTTATACACAATGTAAAAACATACATTATTTATTTTTATGAGTAAGGAAGACAAAAAGAAAATTTTATAATCCATATTCTAAAAAATAAATACTCACACTTATGTGCAAGCTTGCACAAATGCATGTATGCTTACACTCTTGCATACTTAAAAAATATATTTTGATATATAATATTATTCTAACATACAATTAACCAAAAATATTAACAAATAGATAACGAATAATATACAGTGCACCATCAAACCACTTTTTTTTCCTCACTAATAAGTTAATATGAAAAGACAAATCGAATAGAGATTAATGAAAAAATTAATTTACTTGAAAACAATGAATGTTATTTTCAGAGGATTAAATAAATAAGTGTAGGGCTTTGTAAAGGGAGGTCAGGTATGGGTAGAAGTAAATCATTTTTTATATTACGGTCTTCTTTGGGGACGGTGTGGCCTTAGCTATTTGAATTGACATTTACAGGAAGTAATTGTTTAGGGATTGAGTAGACATAAAAAGCCAATTCCACCATAATTCCGATTGAAAAAATCTAATTTTCTATGAAGAGAAAATTTAGTATTATAAGTAAGGATTGTAACTGTCATGGTTTACAATCATATTTGTAAGTAAAATAAATTTTAAAAAAAATAATGTAGAATTTTACTAATGAAAATTCTGAAAAATAAAAACTATTAAAGACAGTAATATATTTTATAACTTTATACATGGTCTGCTTCACTGTTTTGGTAATGTTATATCACTGTTTTGTTTATGATATCATTAGAGCATTGTTATCAATTATTTACCAAAAATTACATGAACTAATGGATAATACTAATGGTAACACGTATTTTGTGCTACAGTGCCAATGAGAAAAAATAATGATATAGTTTTAGTATTTTCTTTTTTTTTTTTTAGTTTAATTTGTACCAGAACTATAATCACCTTTAATTAATGATACAATATATTAGAAGGGATTCAATTAGAATTGGAGAAATATCAATATAGACTTTACCACTTGAAACTCTAGAGTGTGACCTGCTTTAATTTAATGCTCAGTATTAATTTAAACTATTTTATGCATATGAAAAAAAATTAACTGAATTAGTTTAACAATCAATATGATTAAGTATCAGCATACCCAATAGCAGAGTTGGGTAAAAATTGTGACTCAAAATACTTCATAAACAAGCAGTTTATATACAAACTAATTCTAAATTATTGAAAGAAAAGTATTTTAAAAAAAGTACTAAGTTTAGTTTAAGAATTATTTAAAATATAACATTCAGATTAAGATATAGAATGATGAAGTGAAGGATACAAACTTTTCAGTCATAATTTAACAGTTTTCTAATAAAATTTAATGATGATTTTATAAGATTGGAGCATCAGAGGAAGGGATTGTAGAAATTGTAAAAAAAAAAAGTATATAAATTTTAGAAAGGTAATTGTAAAAATGAATAATGTGGTCTATAGGCACTTAGGACCAAAACACTACAAAAAAATAAAATAAAAACCAACAGTATAGTTGAAACTGCTCAACAGAAACACAAATTAATGATGGAATATGTGTTTTCACAATTTGAACCCACTACCAGTTACCAGTAGGAAAATAATAAAATTAATAGAAAAAAAAAATTTAAGTACTAGGGGAGTACCCCTAGTTTGAACCCCATTTTACAAATAATACAATTGTTCATTTAAATGTACTACTCGTTGCGCTTAAATTGTATGAATCTAATTTCTACCTCTTTCATTTTTATGACCCATTTTTAATATTCTATCTTATA
Organism: Halyomorpha halys; assembly: GCF_000696795.3. Taxonomy (NCBI): domain Eukaryota; kingdom Metazoa; phylum Arthropoda; class Insecta; order Hemiptera; family Pentatomidae; genus Halyomorpha; species Halyomorpha halys. The sequence goes on from NW_027114634.1 coordinate 409,881, forward strand.
TAAAAGATAAAATATTACATAGTGATTATATGCAAAATATTACACGGTGATCACTAAAAATGTTTTTATAAAATAGAGAGAAATATTCTTCTCAATAAATATTTTATTTATCTGCAAATTTTAATAAGCTTTTGTTTTATTGAATTTGAAAGTTACTAAAAATACTAACTATTTTTATGTTTTATTTTTTGAGTATAAAATACGTTTTGTCCCCTAATTACACTGGACAAAAAATTTATTTTAACTTGTATGCTGAAACAGTAGACAACTCTGTCTCACATTAATTTAAAATATAGATACTAATTATAGTAGTATTATAATAACACTATTAGTATCTTCTGCATAATTGAATAAAGTGTTTTGATTTTTTTTTTTTTTTTTTTTGTTATTACAGATTCATATTTTTAAACAGAAGGAAAATAAATAAAAAGTCCTACATAGTATAAATTAGAAAAAAAAAGTGAAGTGGCCATTTATAAATAATCACTGTATTTAAGTCTATTATGTTAGCAAAAAAAAATTAAGTATTATGTTGGGACTTGAAACCCAGTGATTTTAAATGGACCACTAGCTATGTATTGATACTGATAAACTTGGGAGAACTATCAGAAGCAGTTACAATCAAATTAGATAATGAATCAATCGGAGGCATATTTCACATCATGCTAAAAAAATAAAGCTAATACAAACAATATGGGGAAAAAAATTAAATATATCACTAGTAAGAGAATAGAACTAAGTCAGATGTTTTTCTTTTACTGTGAAGAAAGCCAAAAAAATATGGCAAAATCTCAGTATAATTTGATTTACTATGTTATATTTATTGACTGCATGTCCCAACCTCCATCACCTAGATTTAATTCACTGTCAACAATGTCTGTATAATTAAGAATAATATTTTGTTATAAGCAGCCACTAACATTTCAAACTAAAGGGGAAAAGGGCACTAAGCCATATACTGAAAGGGAGTAGATAAAAATGGAAGTTCGGCTGAAATTGAAATCTGGATTTCTCTATACAGGGTAAACTAAGCAAATACTGTTTATATATTGTACTGATTGTGTGATTAATATAATGAGTAACCCCAGCTTCATTTGAATTATAAAATAATTTCAAACGATTTGCTCAATCTTAATGCAATCCCTTTTTTCCATAATTTAAATGGAACCAATGGAAAAATAGCTCTTAAAATTTGGAAAAAACATCACATTTCTAAATAAGTTTTTTTCATCATATCCATGAACAGAAAAAAAGGTCCTCCTTTTTAAAGTCTATTTTCTTTTTTAATATTGACAAACATCAGATGCAGATATTTCTGGTAAAAATAAATCTCAACAATTCAATCATTCCCAGTAAATATAAAATAGTGTATTTCTTTGAATTTGAATAAGATTTGATGATAAAAATTGAAATTAAGGTTAAAGTAATATTAATAGTATAGTTATAAAATAAAATAAAATATATCAATCGTACTTTTATGACCCAAAGTTTGTACTGCATTGGGAATGAATTTTAGTAGCATATAAAAAAAGAAAAATCAAAGCATTAATTTAAAAATTAGCAGCGACTTTGACTGAAACTAATAAATTGCAATTAAAATGTGACACATTAAATGGAAATCACAATACTGCTAGAATGATGGAGCACTGTATAAATACAATAAAATAATAGCAATAATAAAAAAAAAAAAAAGCATCACAGAGTAAATGGTAATATTTTATCAATAAGCAAATAAAATATAAAAAATATTTTAAAGTTAAACAGGAACTTTAGGTACAATGGTAAAAGGTTATCAATCTTACCATCTTAAAACCATTGATTTCCCAATATTTTATCAACACATACATACATATACATGTACACTTAGCACTGTACACTCCAGTTCTGAAAATATAAACTCATCTTTTATATAATACAAAAACTATGGAAGTTATTATAAAGGAGGTAGAGCATATTTTTTGGTAGCTGAAGCTTACGTAGATTTATAGTAAGAAGAGCAAAGAGCAATACTGATAATTCTCACTAAAAACAAGTAAATAAAAGAAATTAAGTATATGAGACTGTAGAATACTCTTTAAATTAAAAATAAAAGTGATTTATCCATATTATGCTAATTTACTATGAATTCTCATGATGGTCAGTAAAAAAAATAATAACAAAAAAAATTTTAAAGCAGCCTTAAGAAAGTGTATAAAAAATATATTGTTGGTATCAAGTGATGAGTCTTATCAATATTTTTCTGTATGTGTGTTACATAGGAGGAAAATAAGGCTTTTTATCTTTTCTTCCACTGCTAGTTTTAAGCTATTATATTAATAGCCTTGAAAGGTGGGATGCGATTACCAAATATCTCTTTTCTATTAGATCTCAAACAATATCTTTCATCTGTTTATCTGATCATCTCTAGTAATGTTCATCCATTTATGACAAGGAGCTGACCACCATATTTGATAAAGATCATCTCTTCACAAAACAGAACTTAATAGCTGTAATCTAGCAACAATATTAAAAAAAAAAAAATTAAAGTTTGTTTCGATCTATTGCATTATTATAGCAATAGTAGCACAAACATTAAAGAGAATGTACATCAGAGCAGGAAAATAAAGAGAAGAGAGTTGTGGCAGTTTTAATTTTATACAAGCAATTATTGTAGGAAAGAAACAATTGAAGAATTAAGTGGAAGAACATGTTAAGTTACATTGCAAAAATAAATCTGAGAAAAACTCAATTTATTAATTTTTATTTCTAATTTAGATTGATAAACCCAATTTTTTATTTCTGTAAACTACTAGAATGAAGGTTAAGAAAAATAAAACAAGGAGCTGAGTAGAAAGGATTATTAAAATATTTTTCCTAAAAACGTTCTTCCACTAACCTCTTCAATTGACATTAATATTAATAATAATGTTATTAAACACTATTAAACCAATCTCTTTAAATTTTTATATACATCAACTTCACTTCATTGTCCCAGGAAAGTTTAGTTTCAAAATAATACACATACTTTGGTTTATTACTTTCAGTAATGAACCTTTGTATGTGACCAAACAAAAAAAATTGTTAACCTTCCTCAAAATTTGAGGTTTTGGGCTTCAGAAAATAGAAAGAAAAAGTTCCATAACTGAAGGATTATTCTAAGAACTCGATATTACCCTTCACAATTTTGTTTAAATAAGATATTTCACATTCCATATCTCGAATTATTTATGATCATACAGCAAAAATTTTAAATGATCTGGACAGTCCTCTCATTGGAAAAGCCTATATTTTCATTATTTTTTTAATAGTCTTTTCCTTTGTAACTAAATTCTATAAAATACAGGCTTAGTTGTTTCAATAAACAATAAATTAAGTACAAACAATAACTAACAATTAATAAATAAATTAAGGTAGTTTTGAGTTCAGGACCTGAACCGGACCAATCCATACCTTTCTTTAGTTAAAAAAATTGAATTATGATTATGATACCAAAATAATCGTAAACCAAAATGTTGATATGAAAATAGATGGCAATACAATGAATACATTGAAATAGATAGCTATACAATTAATAGATTCAAATAGACAGCTACACAATGTAATGAGTACAAAATTTATCAAGATCCCCATTGGATCACTACTGAATAGTTTGAATGATTCTTGAGTCGTTTTCTCAATATTTAACATATTGAATTTGACATTGTTCTTTCTTGAATACGGTAGAACCTTGTTGACTGGCCATGCATTAACTGTCTTTTAGATTAACTGGTCTAGTGAGAGAAACAAAAAAACAAGAAGATAGAAAAGGAAACAGATAGATATTCCTTCTTCTTCTTCTTTTTCTTGCACCCATATGCCTTTCAGTGTGGGGAATGGTTTCATGCATTCCTATCCCTGGCAAGGTTCCTCATTTCTTCAAGAGTCTTACCTCTTCGCTTTCCAATTCTTAGATTTGGCTGGCGTATGAGGTTCTGGGTCGGCCTCTTGGTCTTTTCCCCACTGGCCTCACCTCTAGTTTTTTGATTGGGTCTCTGTGGTGGTCCATCCAGCAGACATGCTCATAGCATCTCAACTGCCTCCTCTCCAGAGTTTCCAGCACTGGGCTTAACTTTAGCTCCTCCCTGATCCTGTCATTTCAGACACAGTCTCTGTGTTTTCCCCATAATTTTTCTGGGGAACTCCATCTCTGTTGCAGTAATATAGCTTTGTAACCTCTTATTCAGGATCCAGCTCTCTGCTTCATTAAGAAGTATTGGTAAGAAGAAAGACTTGAACAGGTGGAGCTGGATAGATATTCCAATAATGTAAAATGGAAAAATTGTATATTTGAAAATTCTATAAATGCTTAAAACAAAAGAAAATAACAGAATTTTTCAAAAAATAACCTTGCTGCTATTGTAAATTTGTATATATTTTGTCTTTTTCTAAGTTTTCAAATGAATTATAAAATCAGTGAATTAAATAAAACAATTTTATTTGGGGAAACAGAGAAAATAGAAACGCTTGGTCCCCTTCCTGAGGAGGCCAGTTAATTATGTTCTATTGCAATATGATTGGATCTAATAAAGTGATGATTTTTCCTTAGAAAAATATTAATAAGACTTTTATTCAATTGGTGGACATAAACACTGTAAAACTAATGTTACTGTTATTCAACTGGTTTATGTTATTCAAAATAATAATCATTCAAATATCCTTATGCAGATTAGGAAATATTTAAATGAATAATTATTTATCCTGCATATACGGATTTCTAAAATAATAACCTAAAAAATAATTGAAAGAATACACCAAAAATATTAATTAAAAAACCAAAATCTGAATTTTAAAACAATTAAAACGTTGTATATATATTTCAATATTGTAAAACATAAAATAGATAATATTTTACAACAAAATTGAAAAAAACTGTAGTAATATTCATTCAGATTTGAATCATATTATAGCATAATAAAATTAATGATTGCTCAATGCTCATTCTCACATGCTTATATTTCTGTTTCAGTCCTGACTGTTGGCTTGCCTTCATCTGAACTGACAGAAGCTGACCGCGGCGCATGAACAAGAGGATCAGAAGTGCGACTCCTGTATATCACAGGTGCAACACTACCGCCTACCAGTACACTACTTGAACCAGGTTGTACACGAAGGGAACACTGTCTAGGACCGAAGGAAATAAGATCATCTTCAGAGTGAGGCTCAAGGTTCACAAGTATTCCTTCAGCTACTCTCCTACTTTCACGAATTCGGAGACCTCCATTGGACGGGGGATTAAAACATGCTTCAGAACAATTCAAATCAGTCAAAGTTTGAGTTGATTTAGTACATTTCACCTTTCTACAAGTACAGGTTCCACAGTGCTTGGCTTGACTTCGTTCTCTTTCCCTTTCTTCTAGAATTTTTGCCATAATCGCTGCTGAAACTATATCAACAGGTTGTGAGTTGTTTTTCTCTTCACTGCTAATATCTTTTTCTGGAGAAAAAAAAAAATCATTGAATTAAAATTATAAAAAAAAAGGTCACCAACTTGAGTAAGTTCTTCAATCCAAAAAGTAAAATGGATCAACTGATTTATAACTTAATTCTTTGAATAAATAAAATAATTATTTTAAATTAAATTAAATTAACGCTAAAGCTTATTTACAGTTTAATAGTTCTATTTAGAGTTAGGAAGGAGGGGAATAAATAAATTAACTTACCAAGAGGACATTTATTCACTGAATATACCATAGCAGTAGGAGGATAGGTTGGTATTGGAACTTTGATAGTTTTCATTTCCGGTTTAGGCTGTAAGTTTCCATTGCCATCAGATTGTCTTCTCTTGTTAGAAAGATATGTACGTACTTTCTGTTGCATTTCAGTAGGCAACTAATAACAATAATAAAAATCATTTTCAGGAAACATCATGAAAAAAAAAAATACAATTTTTCTAGAGATCTGACAGTACTCCTTTTACAAGTACATTATAAGTTAAACAAATAAAAAAATATATGTATATATAGTTGACCGTCAAAATTTATATATAGGAAGATGGTCAGGGTTGCGGTCAAAGGAGAAACAAAAATAGTTTACAACTATTTATTTTCCTGTATAGGAAGATGGTCAGGGTTGCGGTCAAAGGAGAAACAAAAATAGTTGTAAACTAGTATAGTTTACAACTATTTTTGTTTCTCCTTTAACCACAACCCTAACCATCTTCCTATAAATAAAAAAATATATTTAAAAAAAATAAACAAAACTAAGAAAAAATAAGTGAGAAACTGAAACAAACTTTCAAAATATTTGGTTAGATGATAAAAAGTACAAAATAGATAAATATTTATTATATTTTATAAAATTAATAAATATTTATTGAATTTTATATTTTTTTTTTTGTAATTTATAAAATAAATAAGCATTTATTGTATTTTTATACAATAAATAAACATTTGTTGTATTTTTATACAATAAATAAACATCTATTGTATTTTTAAACAATAAATAAATATTTATTGTATATTATAAAATAAGTAGATATTTATTATATTTTATAAAATAAATACTCCTAGATATCTGGAACAAATGAAGATAATCAATAAAAATAATCAATGAACATTTTTTTATTTAAAAAATAATTGAAGTTTATGAAAAATTAAATAGCTGTCTTCTTTTCAGGAAAGCAGTTCAACATTTTTAAGCCTCATAACACTTCATGTAAGTAAAAGAACTTGAGTAAAAAGAATGATTAAAAACTAGTACATTATGCTAAAAAAGAATATTTAAAATTAAATAAGCTTAATAAAAAATAACAATACTACTAAAACTTATCTCTTTGACGTATTAATGTATATCGTTAAGTATTTTTATTAGGTCGTGAATCATTGCACTCAGCTTAAAAGTAATTTAATGCCAATATCTAATAATATTAATAATCTAATCTAATAATAGAAGATTTTCATATAAAAAATAAAAGCAACCAATTTCTTGGCAAATAAAATCTGAGTTTAGAATGACAAGTGATCCGATAGTTGATTTTTAAAAATTATTTAACTACTGTTTTTTAAAATATAAAAGATAAAAACAATTCAAACATCATACACCACAATCATTAACAATATGTAAGAACTATCAATAAAAACTAAAAGATGGCTCCAGTGGGAGAAGCATAGAATTAACTTCATATAAAAGTACCATAGACCTGAACTAATAGTTAACAAATAATAAGCATGTTGAATAATAAATGAAATGTAACTGAATATAAAAGTTTGGATAATGGATAAGATAGAAAGCAAAAATTGAGAAGTATCAGGTAGTCGGTTCTGCTCTGCTTGGTAAAGATGGACATAAAGGCCTAATCACGCAAGGATCAAATTTTTGACTTGGCTGTGCCCTTAACTAATGGATCTAATATAAATCAGCTTATATTACATAATGAGAATATCACAACTTAATACAATAAATCTTTCTCCCTACCATTTCTAATGCTAAATAAAAAAAAATTGTAAAGTGTAATTGATAACAAATAGAACTTAGAAGTTCAAATTCTACTTACTGAATCATATTTTTGTGAAACAAAGTTCGATGGCTTACACTGTAATAACTGAATAGCAAGATTCACATCATTTCTATATCGTTCCTGAAAACAAAATTGGTATTGAGTTAATTGGCACGGAGTATTGGTGTGATTAAAATCATAATGTAACCAATCATAAATAATTAAAAAGCATCCATGAGTTAACAATAAATAATCATAATTGGTGGAAAGTAATGTTGTGGTATAGGTAGGTTCCTTTCCACTACCCTATCAGTTTCGCTTAATTAAAACTGGTAGAAATCTACAAGAAGGCCATTATTAGTTCAGATAAGAAATATAACAGTTTACTATTAAAGAGCTATGATGTTGGAATAGAGGAAATTATTCAGAATACTTTCTTGAAACCCTCAATACACTAAAAACACAACACACAAGTTGCTAGGGACTATAAGTAAATACAAGGCCAAGTTTTTAAATTTTTTTTTATTATGTTACATAAACCCAAAATACTGGAAGGAAGCTAGACTTGTTAGCCATATTACCTAAAAAATGCAGAAAAGTTATTTTTCTACCATATTATTTATTCAAGATATTTCTTTGTTGAAATAGACCACAGGTCAATTAAGTTATAACTAAATAGTTTATACAAACTTAATTTGTTGTTAACAATTCATACTCACATTTTCTTCTTGCAACCTAGCCACATTGAACTTTTCATCAACCAATCGCCGAGTAAGGTTAGAAACTTCAGAAGTTAAAGCATTTTTCTCCGTCTCACATTTATCTACAATTCGTAACAGTTTGTCTTCTAAGTTTTGGTTAACTCTCTGAACTCTCTTATGAGCTTCATACAACCTAACACAAATTCAGAAAGAATTTGATTAACAATGCTGGAAATTTACTACATTCCTTTATAAATAAAAAATCAGAAACTTTCTAAATTTGTACCTCCAAAAAAGATTTCTCTTTAGATGTCTGTTTAGAAATCAGCTTATTAATTAGATATGTTTGAAGCAACATATTATAACAATAACAAAACACTATGTTAATGAATAACAAATACTTAACTGAAACGATTTACCTGGAATATTTATCTTGCCAAGTTAACAATTCTTCTGATATAGCAGCCACTTCTCCATTTGGGAATTTATCGGCTTCTTTGAGAAAATTAGTTTCCATGGATAATATATGATTTTCCCTTTCAAGCAACTGTTGTTTTAAATTTTCAATTTCTACATGCAAGTGTAGCCCTGCTTGATCTTCACAGTCACGACACGTACAGCCACATCCCTTAAGGAAAAAATTGTTTTAATGTTATGATATCATTTACTAACATAAATATTATTAGAAATCATTCAAATGCTTTAGATTTTGGCCTAAATAAATCATAATATGACAAAATTGTGCATTAACAATACATTACACAAATAAATAACATACCTTACAAGACTTAACTTTTTGAGACATTATAGAATAAAAGGAAAAAAATAAAACAAAAAAATCCAGAACTGATACTGTTTTCCAGGTTGATAAATTAACAAGACATTTATTGAAAAAATAATAACATCTTAAAACTTCATAAGGCTGAACAGTTTATTTAATTCAAAACATTATAACCTATAATTCCAACACCCATAAAAAATAACGAAAAACGAAATAACTGGTGGTAAATGAATAACTGGATTTAAGTACCACAAATTTTAATATGACAGATCTAACCAAATCAAAAATTAATCTCAACTAGTGGTCAAATCTGACAGATCTCCTGAATGCCATATGGATTTTGTAACAGTATTCTGAGCTGTGTCTTTGCCAGCTGATTGTCAACCTTCGGGGAGGTTATTGCGTCCCTTGTGTTGTGATGCCCATGTGGCTCGAAATTAGTGAGTTTAATCATGAATGGTGTTGAACACATGTCGGATCAAAAAGAAGCACTCACGATCTTCAAAAACCTGAAAGAAGTTGGTTCTCAAGTACTAACTCTTGTCAATACATTGAAAAATCGAGTTGTCAATAATCAACTAGGGGTGGATAATGTAATTTTTATATGTTCTTGATATTTTGATAAAACAACTTTACTATTGATATTATTATTCAGCCTCTTGTTCTTTTTTAGGGGATAAGCCTCTTGGATGTCAAAAATCAGCTTATGATTCAGTACCTATTAAATTTAGCTCAATTAATTATTTTAAAAACAACTGGAAAATCAATTGAGGGAAGTTCTGCTCTTGGTAAGTCTTATAACTATTTATTTTTTTAATAATTAATTTTGAATGTTATTCAGTTTGGTTGGTTGTTTTCCTAAAAACATTTGCTTATCGGAAGATAGGGTAGTAGTAGTATTTGTTAGTAACTAACATTTCGCCTCATTTTGCAGGCCTGAATCCTGGAAGACGTAAAGTGGCTGGTTGTCTTTTGAAGCCCTGTTAAGGGGGCCAAACATTGGTTACTAATAAATATTTTTTTCCTCTATTTTGTACCTCTCTGGACCACCACCCAGACAATCTTCTTACAACCAATTACATACAGTCTATTGACAATCCTATAGTAGAAACATTCATGTTTGACCAACTTATTTCCTAATGTTCGACTCAATATTTTGCACTTTCACTGTTTAGTTTGTTTTTTAAAACTTTTCCAACTTTCATAATGCTTTTTATTACAATTTATTAGGTTCAATACTGAACTGTTTTGAGTTTGGGGAACCACTTAAGACTTATATAATTTTCATATTAGGGTGAAATATTTTGCACTCTTGTCTAAGGACTACTAACATTCTAGTGAAGTTTTTGTTTTTTTGTATTCACAGAAATAGGGATCCCTGTGGTAAAAAGGCATTTGAAAATTAATCAATTGTTAGAGAAAAAAGTTTGATTAGATTTGTGATGGTACATGTTTCTTCTATAGGTCTGGGACAAATACAAATTAAAATTTTTAGTTCTTTGTTAAATTGTCATTACCTGTTAAGAGGAAGTTTATAAGAATAACTTGTTTTAATATAGTTAGTTTCATTCTGGTATTTGTATCATTGAATTTTATTTTTGTAAAAATCTTAAATCAGGACACTCCTGGAGTTCTCATAAGAAAGAATCTTTTGATTCTCATTTAATTTGAATATTGATGGAGATGTAGGTTCAGAATGGAGAATCACGAGAGTATGCCTTTAAAGAATTTTTTGTAACAATAGGGCAAGACGAATTGGTACTTACTTATTGTCCTATCCAGATTTAGTTACAGATTACAACCTGACATTATGAACTGATTTTTATTTCCCCACTGTAATGGATCTGCAGACATATTGCTAATACAGTGGGGTGGGTGGACTGCAGGAAGGGTTCAGTTGCTCATATTTTATGTGGAATTATTGTTAAAACTGCTTCATTGTTATCTCAACTGATGTTTTAGTGTTAAGTGAAATTTTTATACAGATAAATACATTAATAAAGTGCCTTAGAATGCATTTCTAAGCAGCCTAATTATCAAATATTTTCCAAGATGGTTCAAATTTTGGCCTAGTGGGCCGTGCATGGTCGAATTTCTGGCTTAGTGGGTCGCAGACTTTTGTGAGTTGGGAACCATTGATTTGTCCTTGTATGTAAGTAGTCTTTGACAGGTTATGAACTGGTTCTTGTTTAATACTTGTCAGCAGGAACATATGAGCCTTTCGACTATTTTATTATGAATTGTCAATTACCTTTAAATCCATGCTACTTAACTGATATGAGTGATAAATCATTAGATAATCAATTTCTGAAACTTAGTTGTACATGACAAAAGTCTACAAGATGCGTTAATTAAGCAATATGCCCTTACTTAGTAATGGTAACACAATTTAAATTTGTCAGGCGAGTGAACCAATTAAGAACAGCCCTTAACAATGCCCAGCATTTGGGTAATTATATAGCAACTTTGTATGGAAAAACCATTTTCTTTTTGGCTACTGTCCTATGAAGGTTGAATCAATTAATCAACGATCTGTGGGATCAAGTAAGACCGAGGATGTCATAGTAAAATGCAAGCTAGACACTGGGGATACTGCTTGATGTTAGGATACTGCCCTGTGTTAAAAGAATGCCTGTACAGGACATAAGAATGCACTTCTTAAATTGGAGGATTTTGATGGCTCTACATCTAAACCAATAGGGAAGGCTAGTTTGAATTGCAGATATGTAGGAAAGTTTGCATTTCAAGATTTTATAATTATAAATTGAAATAGTATGTTGCTTGTTCTTCCTGAATGTTTGTTTGGCTTTAAATTTAGTCTGAGTAAGATCTGTTTCAAAAATATGTTGAATATTTTGCAGACAAATACAAAGATGTTTTTACAGGATCAGGAAGATTTCTTCAAACTTGGACTATATGTTTTCAGAAAAATAATGCAGAGATGTTTTGCCTATCTCTCCGGGTTTTTGATACTCTATTAAGTGAAAGTGAAGTTATAGTGGCTTGAATCCCGAATTGCTATAATAAAAGTTTATGAAGTTTCACAACAGACTTATATTTATAAAATTGTCATTGTAGGAAATCCTGAGTCTGTAATTCTTTTGTCTTAATTTGGTACATGTTAATGAATAAATTATGGAGATCCTAAAGCAATACCAATTTTAGAGGATATTGATTTAAGAAAGAGGTATTTTGTGTTTTCAACCTATTATAAGGTTATTATCATTTGTTTCTTACAGAAGAATCTTGATGGAAATGATCCCTTTTTACTCCTTTTACCCAAAATGAAAGAATCATTTTTATTTACTGTTAATTTTTTTAATTAAAATATTTTATCTTTAATTTTTGAACTTAAAATATTGTATTTTTAATATTTTAAATTCTTCTTCTTATTATGATTGTTCTAAATTGTAAATGGATTAATTTTATTTATTCACACTATTGTGGATTATATTGCCCACATAATTACTTTAAATTTTTTTCCTCCATAATTGAAATCAATATTTATGTGGAACTGTAAAATACTATTACTTAATTTAAATTTCTGTAATTTGATATTTATATAAGTTTTTTTTAAATTAATTAAAAATTGTTCGAAACTGGAAATGAATCAATTTGGTTTATTCACACTATTATTATCAATATTGACTACATAATTACTGCTTTTAAGTTGTTTTCCTACTGAATTGAAATATAAGTTAATGTGAAGCTGCAAAATATTAATACTTAATTTAAATTTCTGTGATTTAATATTTATATTTTTTTCTTAGACAGAGTAATTGAAAACAGAATCATACTTGAAAAATGTAAACCGATTGAGCAAAAATTAAAGTATCAAATTGAAAAATATGTTAAGAGATCTATTGTTGGGTCAGTAGATGACAAAGATCCTAGCAGATTTAAAGCAAATCCAGAAGATTTTTTGGAGGTAAGTATCTATTATATATTATATATCGCACTAGTATTTCTAAAGTGACACAACTCAAAATTCAAGACAACTGACAATGTGACACTCTTGCCTATGGAGGGGAATAGCATTAAGGCAGCAAGAGTGACTCAAGTGCCCTCTGGCGGACAAGCTCTGAAGCTAGGTTGATACAGTTTTGATGATTCATAAAGATATGTTTACCAATTTCTTCAAATCGGTGTTTTTGAGTTATGTCACTTTAGAAATACTAGTGCGATATGAGTAAGAGTGACCTTATTCAAAATGTTTATTATTCTTAAATAATTAGTTGCCTTTCTTTAACCTTATGTTTTTATTGCATCATTTTAGTTATTGTATTTTATACTTTATTTGTTCTTCTGTTCTCTTATCCTTTAATATTTTTAGTATAATATTAATAACACTTAATAAACTCCTCCTGTTATAATCAATAACTAAATAATAAACAATAAACATTTTTTAAATTTAACTCTGGTGCTACCTAGCTTACTTACTGATGGGGCTCCACCTTGTCCACTGCATCCTTGAGGATGAGTTCCATGGGCATCATGCCGGCCAGAACTTGCACCATATAAAACAACACTGTCCTAAGGGTCTTCATGACCCTCAGCAGAACCCGTCTCTGTATAGTGGCCGGTCTTCTCTTTTGAACCAGCATAAGGTTCTGGTTCCACACTTTTGCTCCCTCAGAATTATTCTCAGTGTTGTAATTGAACTGTCTTTAAAATCTATGAGAAGTTGGAAATTACTAAAAAATTGTCTATTTTGTATTTGCCGAATCTTAGAAGTTTTAAAAAACAAAAATCGTATATGAATACCTGATATGAAATGGTTTCTTATATTCCAAAATATTTTTAGTCAAAACATCATCTCTCCTACCGCCACTGACTTTTATATCTATATTTACTGTTGATTAGCCATTTTTGATGTGTGGTGAAGAAAGAGCTTATCATTATTTTATTATCTTTTATTTGTTGAGTTGGAGCTATGATACCCAAAAGTGTTGGGCTAAGGGATTTAGAGCAGTTCAATCTAATCAATGTTCATTCAATATTTATGACATTAATAATTGTGTTCAACATCATTTTTAATAAAAATGATACTTTTCTTATAATATTAAAATATATCAAATAACAGTGTAGGAATTTGTAAGGATTGATCATTATGATTAAACGTTTATATGATGTTATTCACATTTGTTATCCTTACTTTTATAGAATCATAAAGTGTAAAAATACGTATTATTGCTACTATTTATTCTTTTAGGGATCTGATGAAGATGAAGATGAAGATGAAGTAGCTGACCAGCAATCTGAGAAAAATAAAGATAAAAAAAAGCCTGGTGTTTATGTTCCTCCCAGACTTACATCTGTTCCATATGGTATGTTTTTAACTCTTCTAAATCACTAAAATATATCTTTATGATTATATTTATTCTCTGGTAATTTAGTTAACATTAATTCACCTTACTACTTAATTTTTTATTATTATTAATTTTTTTATTCACCTTATTACTTCCTCTTATTCATTAGTTATTGCAGTGATCATGTATTTTACATGATTAACATAAATATACTTGCCTTATACATTTCTCTGTGTGGTTTACTGCTAATAAATCATATCACAACTGTTGTAATGGATAGATTAAACTAAACTTCTTAACCTTAAAATTAATGTCTTTTTCTAACATCTTATTAAGTCCTTTGTTATTTTAACTACAAATTTATTAACTAACTATAAATTATCTGATTTTTTTTTTCGTTTTATGTCTATTGCTATCAATATTGAGGAACTGTAATCATGTACCCATTCTTTTTTCCATGTTATTAATAATATTGTTATAATAATTGTATTATGTGTAATTTCAATTGATCTTACACAAATTATAGAAGTACTTGTTTTTGTTTGTATGTGTATTGATAATTTAAAATATTGTTTTATTTTAGATGATGAACGGAGTGTTGATAAGCAGAATAAGCTCTTAGAGCGTTCAAGAAACCATGCTCTGAGATCTTCCGTCATTCAAGAATTAAAGGAAGAATATCTTGATATTCCTGTAGAAGTCAAGGCCACTAATTCAGTGCAGCAAAAAGAAGATAAATATCAGAAAATGAAAAAAGAGTAAGTTGTATATCAAAGATGAAAATTTTGATAATTTTTATTTTATTTTAATATACTATGGTTTTGGGAATAAATATTGAATCATTCAGAAAATGTGTAAAAATTATTTTTCTTTTTTTTCATTGTGGTACTACTGATGAATATTATTTAAGTATAGAAGTTAAATATTTTAAATATCCATATTTTGATTTAAGGAGGTTAGTTAGCAATGGAAACTTCATTTCCTGTACTGGTAAGGTCAAAACTCTCACTTCTTAATCCTGTGGATATCAGTAGATCAATTTGTCACTTGATATAAACATTCCATTACTCCCTAAGCTTGTTTTAAAATTTTAATGATGCAACAGTAAAAAATAGGCATTTTAAAACTTTTGATACTTTCCAAATATCATGTTCCTCTTCTGATTCCTAACCTGATCTTTGGATATTGTAAACTTTTGTGATTTTTCATAATTTTATAATTATTGGTTAACATTGTATGATCTGTGGTCACATCAATTATTAGAATGGATTAATATGGCAATATGCACTAAGTTTTAATTATCAAGTAAGGTAAACTGGGAAAATTGCTACAAAAATACTAGGTGGGGAAGTCCTTCTTTAAAACCTCTTGCCATTGTTTGTTTTGTAATGATTATCTATCAGTAATCTGTTAAATTTGGTAGTGATACTAAATCCATTACAATGTAAGTACTTTAATGACCCTTCCGAGCACTACTTAACACCCAAAAGTCTTAAAAGCTTTATTGTTTTATTAAGAGTACAATTTGATATTTTTGAATGGATTTCGGTTGAAGCGTCCTTCTTAACAATTAAAATATCAACTCTAAAATTTTTGTTGCTTGTAATTTGTGTTAAAATGTTCTTTTTTGTTATGATTTTTAGTTCTTAAGCACAATGTTTGGGCTCTTTAATAAATAGAGCAATATCTTTCTTATATTGGTCTTATTGAGTTTTATTGTCCATTATCAGTTGGTAGTTTCTTTACTAGTCATATGTAATATTCATAAACTTATAGTTATTAGTAATGATCAAAAATAATTTATATTTGCAGGTACGAAGAGAGTTACTTTACTCGCTTACCTGTAACTAAAGAAGAAAAAAGAAAGTCAAAGTTGAAGTTTTCAATGGGCCAACTAAGTAATGAGCTAACGCATTTTGAAGATACCAGTATACTGTTGGGGGATACATCAGTATTAAGCAAAAAAAGAAAAAGATTACACAAAAAGGGTTAGTTAAATTTAAATCTTATTTATAATTACTTTTTCATTTATAATTATGAGAGATAGTTGACCATGGATGGCTCATACTGTACTTATTATGTGTCTGATATTGGAATCAGTGACAGTCATACATCTTGAAAAGTTTTACTGCAGAATGGTGTTAGTCATTAGTCGGTAATGGTATTTATGAGATACCACATGCGTCTTGACTTTTTCATTCTAAGAGTGAAACAAAAATTTTTCTCAGTAATAAATTTCAAATAAATAACAAAAATAAACAAAAAAATAGTCATACTTAACTATTATCCCATGATTATTCTGTTTTGGATTATAACCTGCCCTATTATTATTAGTGGTTTAATTGGATAATATTTGTTGTTTTCCACTCACTTGAAATTGAATTTATCTCGAAACAGAGATGTTTTCTAGCCATACAATTTTCTCACTCCAACCACCAGGAATCAGTTGAAGCATCTGTGACTGGATAACCTCATTCAAAGAGCTTAGCACCCCCTCCTCCCTCTTTCCTCTTACAAGGGGATTTTTGATGTTACAAAAACATCATTTTCATACCTACCTCGCAGGCTGGGTTTCAGCCAACAGGTTAAACCTATATCTTTTAGGATATAGGTCTTATGTTTGTTATGGTAGACTATAAAAAAAGAAGAAATTTATTTTTATTTTTTCAATATGTTTTTAATTAATTTTGATTCTATTAATGAATCTATATAAAGTTTTTCAGAATTGTATTGTTATTTATCATATTACAGTAGAATCTTACTAATTTGACCTCCATAGGACCTGGTATAGTTCAGATCATCTAGGTTTAGATTAATCAGGGAAGAAAAAGATATGTGTTTTATTCTAATATATTTTTTCCCCTTATTACAGGATATGTTTGTGGTTGTTGTTCTAATTAGTACTCGCTAGAACTGTAACTCTCTCATAACTTTGCTTATTACTGGAAACTGATTTTTTCTGTTGCAAGTCATGCTCAGTGACCGTTTAAAGTTAATAAATGATTAAACTTAAAAACATTATTCACCATTTTTTGTATGACTAAGAGAAAATATTATTACAAAAATCTTGTGTCATGGATTTATTGAGGATAGTTTATAATACTCAGAGTAAGTATAAGATTTTAATCAGAAGTTGGCCATATTTATAATTAAGGATAAGATGGCCTGGATGGTGACCAAAAAGGATCTAAAAATTAGAAAATGATAACTAATTTTTATATTTAAATTTAAACATAGTTTTGTCAAAATGATTTTTTTTTTTTTTTTTCAGGAAAAGGGAAAATAAAGAAAAAGAGGAAGATGCGATAGTAAAAATTGTAAAGATTTGGTATTAAATAACTAAAAATTAATTTCTTTATTCTTTTTATCCTTAATGCTGACAAACTCAAATATCTCTGGGATGGTGGTGCATATTAGTTACATTCACCGTCTGTTATATCTAAGTAAATTCTCATGGAAAGGTGCAAGTTTGGGTTATTGATTGGGTTAATGATTCACTGTTTAGGGTTATTCTCTCAAAATAACAGAATTTCAAGTAAGATTTTTTCCTTCATTTTTATTTGCTCTTTCTTTCTATATGACTATTAGGCTTCTATCTGAGAACATTCTTTTAGTAGATATACTTATATATTGGTGTTTAATTGCCTTAAAGTTTTAAAGAGGTAATTGACTAAAATTCTGGTGTGGTGCGCACATCATATAACTTTCACTTACCGAAAAAGCTAAATAACAGGATCAGATATTGTGTAAAAATTTCCAAGAGTCTGCTGAGAGTGGATCTCAATATCTGTGGCTGGTGTATAGTGATTATGTATGTGATTAGAGGAATCTGCATGAAAAATTCTGTGACCAGAATCATAGGTTAGCTGCTCCAGGACAGGTTGGAGGAGGCATACATTACCCAGGTGCAAGCAGATTTTATGGTAGTCTCTCATTCACAGACAACACATATTCGTTCTTTGCCAACTCACTGAAAATTCCAAGAAAGGAAGAGGGAACTTCATATTGCTTTTATAGACCTTGATCAGGCTTATGATACTGTGCCTAAAAAGAGGTTGTAGGTGACACTAGGAAAAATATAGGCTGTGGGAGCGCTTATACAGCAATGGCATGTACCAGGTAAGATGTGAAAACCATCTTTCTAACCTTTTTCATGGCCCAAAGGGATTGAATCAAAGATATAGCCTATCACCTACTCTCTCCAAGGTATAGCTGTATGAATCAGTGAAGCCGTATGGGGATGTAAGGCCATATATTGATGACGAACAGTTGCTGTTTTTCTTTGGTGACTACCAGATCACCTTCTGGGAGAAGGGTTTACCTCGAAATGATGGTAGTTATGCTAAAGGTCTGGTATGAAACGTTGAACTTAAGAATTAATTTCAAGAAGACCAAGTACATGGCCATTGACATTACTGATACTAGTGCGCCTTCTAGTAGACAGGGAGGCATGTAAAAAAGTTAATATTTTTAAGTATTTTGGTTCTTATTTAGATGCTGCAGGGTTGTCTTCGCATGATGTCAGAATGAAGGATCCAAGAGCAAGCCCATAAAGCTACCCAAATACGACACTACATCCAGTCCTATGGAATAGTTTTGGATTTTTTCATAGTTTACCTGACACATGCTTCAGAAACGTGAACTATGAACTCCCATTTGCAGATGGCTGACATGAATTTATGCAGGAAGTGTCTCCCTCACACCAGGCTGGATATAATTGGAAATGGATGTGGGCGCATCAATAAATGAAAAGATTAGATGGTAGGAGCATCTGACGAGTTTCAGCTGAACGGAATTCTGGATTGGGTTCCACTAGGGAATAGAGGACGCGAATGGTCCAGAAACAGGTAGGAGTGCAAGAGGAAATGGCTGCCCGTTATTTGCAGGAGGATAATTGGTTAGATCAAAGCCAAGCTGAAAGCCCAATACCAATATAAGCTCATTCTACTGTTTTGAGCGGTTAAAACTGCCGGATTAAAACGAAAGAAAAAACTGATTTTTATTTCATTTTTCTAAGGTTCTAATTTTTTTTTACAATTTTACTATAGAAAAGAGTATTCTCAATTCTTTCATATTAAAAGTCCTCATTCCTTTGTCTTCATTTCTTGCAAGATTCTGTGGATCATTTCCAATAACAAACTGCCACTTTTGTGCAGTCCTATACTCTAGTGGACTATTTCCTTCCAACCTTACATGAAGGCTTCGCAGAACATTCACCTGTAAAGGTGAGTACACAAAGACACGTGACCACTTGTTCTGCAGTTGCTGTAACTGTGACAGAGAATCAGCATCCTTTCCAAGATCGTGCAACTTTGCATTAAAGCGCCCAGATCCGAAGAGGAATTGGGAGAACCAACCAGTTTGACCCGTCTGTTGAGATCTGCCTGTTTGCTTAATTGTATTTTCTCACAATATCTCTTTCCATCTATTGGGTTGTTCATTAATCTTCACTCGGAGATTCTCTGGAATCCCTGCCCTACGTTTTCTCCTACAGGCATGTTTGATAAAATCTTGTGGGATAAGATCGAGGGATAATGCCCCTGTTAAGACCTGCACTACCTCGTGAGACAATGCTGTTTTGGTAACACAAGTACTATTAATATGTTACCTAATTTAAGATTAACATTTACTTCAAAATTTAATTAACAGACACCACCAAGATACTGATAAATTAAATGATTATTCAAGAAAACACTAACATGTGTTATTGTTTTTTCATTATTAAATTGTGAAAGGTTAAAAAAAAATAAACATGAATATTCTTTGACAAGGTTATTCATCATTCTTGATAATTTCGAAATTCCTAGAATGTTTCCACGCTGCCCAAACTGGGATTGAAGGATTTTTATATATATATTAGAAGATGTTCAGGGATGCGGTCAAAAAAAGAACAAATAGTTTATAACTATTTGTTCTTTTTTTGACCACAACCCTGACCATCTTCTTATATATAAAGTTTTACGGTCAGCTATATATACATATAGATTTTTATATATGAAGAATTTTTTGGAGATATATGATATAAAATTCATTTATATTTACAGATAAAGTAGTTTTTTTATTTTTTATTCATATATTACATTATTTTTTTTATATTTTTGCCCATGTAAAAAATACAGGTTTATAATGAATAAAATATAGTTAAAAATGGTTGCACATGATATATTTTTATTGTTAATATACATGAACCTGATTAATAATTTTAACGACCTGCATCGTTGAGTACTTTTGGTATACCAAGCAGTGAATTTATAATTTCCGAGTTGCGCTTGTGGGTATGATCTTCACTTCTTAATAGTTCCGATAACCAGATAGGCGTCTCCTTTCCACTTAATGTTTGCAGCTGAAACATTTAAACCAATTGTTGACTCAAGTGAAATCTTCATGATCTTACATATTAAATTTGAAGGTAATATTAAAAGTATCATACTCTTTATGGATAGTTAATTATGTTAAATAGTGTATTTTTAGTCATAAAAATAAAATTAACTAACAAAAACAGAGGATAAAGAGCAATAACGCTTGACTATGGTTTAAATCATAATGATGATTATTCCTTGCTCACAGCTCATATAGTGTGAGATATCTTTCTGTGTAGCATAGACCATATTCCACGATCCTGAATCAGATTTTTCCAGTTCAGATCTCTTAGCAAAGCATAATCGTATTCCCCTCTCCTCCCGCCGTACTCTTCCTCTGGGTCTTCTACTGTCAACCTCTGCTTCATATATCATATTCCAAACACCTGTTTTCATTAACAACCTTTTCTGTAGGTTTGAGACTGAGGTTTCATCTAATGGTTATATTACGGATTCAGTCTTACTGAATTTCCTCTTTATCTTTCTGAGGAATCTCATTTCAAACACTTGATTTTACGTATGTCATGGTTAGTTCTGTAGGTCCATAATTCCGAGGAATATGTTTGTGTGGGGAGAAAAGTAGATTTATAAACCTTTACTTTGGGGTCCTTTGATAATCCTCCCTTTTTTAAAATAAAGTTTAATTTTACAGCATAGAACAATTTTCCATTTCCATACTCAATCTATCATTTATTTCATTAATGTGGTGCCTTTCTCAACCAATTGGGCACTACTTATTTAAAAATTTCAACCTGTTCCATTTTAATTTATCTCTGTATTAATTTTGTCTAATTATGCCTGTATTATTGAAATATTACTACTAAAGTTTCATACTCATTATATATGTTTAATAAAATAAAATTGTTCAATTCATCTCTAAACAAAAACAAAAAAAACTAGACTCTTTATAATAATTAAATAAAAAAAGCTTTGACATTAAGCTTGATCATCTGAATTTTAATTTACTACTATGCACATCGGTCATTCCATACATAATCAGCCCGAAATTTTGACAAATGTCACCCATCATGTCTGACTGATATAATTTTGTTTGATTTATCTATTTATATACATCAAATTATATCATAAAGTTTATTGTTATATCTTAATTAGTATTTGTTTTAGAGTCACATAAACTGAACAAAACCAGTGATATTATATGCTTGAAGCTCTCGAAGAGACTTATTTGCTCCTTGCTATTGTTATTACCAACCCAAAACATTTAGTTGATATCTACTAAATTATTCTAATCTCAGAAAAAAACAAAAACAATAATTTCCTTGTGGTAGATCTATGTCTGGTATTTTGTAATTCTGGAGGAATGGTATTATTTTTTCGATCTCAATCTTTTCTGACAGGAGTCTATTGTCTGTATTGTCCTCCAGGAAATATCCTCCTGGTGGTTCATTATCCATATTTATTCAGGGATCAAGGAAGGTTTGAAAATGGTCAGGCTATTTATTGAGGACAAGAGTCAGATCTCTGAAAACATTTTCATCCTTATCCTTAAACACTTCTTGTCAGGATTTAATTCCTCATTTGATGTATCTAATCACCTTTTAAAACTTTTGTCTCTTTAACAGAACAATATTAATGGACTACAATCATCATAATATAGAACTAGTTTTAATTATAAATTTATGCCATATGAAAGATAGAGAAAGTTGAAAAGATAAAAAATGTATAGTATACAAACTAAATAACAAATTGTAACTTGATGTAAATTGGAAAAACGTACAAAAAGTTGTAGACTAGAGTACATAAACACATAAGAAACAGCAAAAATGATATGAATAAGCATACAGCACAGTATTTGAAAATTCATAACTTTCATTTTGAATATTTATCTAAAAGAAGAATTATGGAAGCATTATATATTATTAAAAATTTAAAATATACAGTTGAGAGTAAAACAGACATTTTCAAATTAAATAGACATCATGCGATTATCATAAATGAATTAAAATTATAAGAAAATAAACAGGAAGATTCAAAGAATATAGTAAAACTGAAGATATTTGGTAGTAGTCATTTATTGTTACAATATGACAGTTTTCATTGGCATACCATTCATAGGAAAGTTTGGTTTGAAATCATTTGTTTTCAAGCAAAATCCTCGCTAGTTGTTGAGCGAATTCAGTGGGATTCTCCGTGTTTGTGGGTCATTAAAATGAAAGATTATTCCGATAAGAATAAAAAAGATATGGCATGAGCAGAGCTTATGAAAAAAAGGAGTTTGATCGGTCGCATGGCAGAAGAAGTTGAAAAATTTCAATGCATTGCGTACGGTTCACATCGTCAGCCCTGTCTGAAATGAGGATGTCCCTACATATCGCTTGAACTCCTCTGGCAACGACACTATTGTCCGGGGATAAATACTTTTTGTTTTGCAACATGGGTATTGGAGTAAAATTTAAATACATTAATGTATTATGGTGCACAGCGTATAGTTGTTTTGAACAAATTTACTCATTTCCACCACTTTTATTTTCTCAAATTATTTGTTTTTATGCAATGAAAAATTACTAGATTCTCATTATTGAATGGTCTATGAAAGTTTTTAGTTATCAAGCCTCTTGTATCGTTCATTTAGTTATAAAAATCCTTGAAGCGCCTTCTTTTGCTAACTCATTTGTTTTATGTCGGAAGAAAGACATTTGGATAAGTCAATACAATTTTTAGTTGTTTTTCTACCTTTTGTACTACATTCCTTTTTAAAAATATGAGTAATTTACTTGAATTTTCTGTTAACAATTCCGATCCCTTCTGCTACATACATTCATATACCAAATATGTTGTAAAGAAAAATAATGAAGAAATATATATGAATTTATTATAATCAAGTGAATAAAGAAGTATGAGATTCTTCAGTGAAATATGGTTCATTTTTACTTTTTTTTTATTAATGGTAAGAACATGTTGGCTCGGTCCACGGCGCTCTGGGAATCAAGTATTAACTTCTACGAATGGGTATCGAACCCACAGTGTTCCGTAAATGGCACTTAATTGGTGATTATTGCCTCTGGAATTCTGTGACAGAAACAATTACGATTTAGAAATATTATCTCTATGAAGGTTTATAAGCCGTGATTCTTCCTTTTTAAAAAAGAGTATAAACGACGAAACATAACGTCTAAAGAGTAATTCTTTGTAATAGAAGATTTATAAAAAAAATTACCTGTCACATCTGAACATATCTTAAATTAGAATTTATAACACAGATAATATGTCGTGCTAAAATATTATAGTTGTATTCTTACCAATAGCTTATCTAGCATTTTGTCGTTTAGAGTGTAAGCTGGTAAGGACGATACATCAGTAAACATGGCCAGGCAAACCAGGCCACCAAAGATCACACCAATCATTTTCATTCTCCTTCTAGAACTAAATAGTTAAATTTGAACTCGTAACATGTATTTTATAGACCTATTTATCAATTACTTAAAAATAGTATATTAATATTAATTTGTAACCATCATAGAAAAGCAATGATGGTATGATATAAAATATGTTGAGAAGTATATTAATGTCAATGAAAACGCCTATAGATATTAGTTGAGTTTTCAAATATCATTTGCAAGTATCATGGAAATAATAATAATGTCTACCATGCAAGAGGAATTATTATAATTATTTCCATTTGGATCAACTTGAGAAGTAACTAATTGTAAAAGTATAAATATGGTAAAATAAAAAGGTTATTAACATATCGTTTCTGAAACATTTTTTGATATTCTCTTTAAATTTGGAGAAATTTCAAAGATGAGATATATATAAGATAGCTAAGATTTCTTTAAGAAGCTTGACATGTAATGTTTTGAAATATAACTTCCACATTATACTAAGGTATGTTTTCTTTTCTTTTTTTGTGTGTTTTGTTACTGAATACCGTTTACTGTCTGTAATATTTACATCAGTAAAAATAATGAACATTTCTCTATTTTTGTACATAATCGCCATTTCATTATCGCATTATCATTTTATTGTGCATTATCGATGACACTGTTACAATTTTTAATGTCCACGTCATATCAGTTTTCTTCAGAAATGTGAGAAAGTGTTGAATTTCATCTTCCATCTCTTCGTAGGAGCTGGATTACAAATTATGGGATAGGTGACTTTTTTTGCGTTCTTAGCTGTCATTAACTCCGCAAAAGTTAAAAAAGACGCGTCCCGCTGGTAAAATCACGGCAACTAAGTTTTGGAATAGAAAGGAGACATATTTGTTCCACTATATGCTTGCTGAGACCAAGGTAAAACATGAAGTTCAACTGTTTCTCGAGGTCATGGTGGCAAAACATGGCTAATATAGACATAGAGAGGTTGTCACGTCTTCGAAAATACATTGACCATAGTGGCAATTATATAGGAAATTGACAAATGAGCAACTTTAGTTTTGGGATTACCTCTTATTGGTTTTTTTTTTCATATTAGTCTGAATATACTTCTTTTAAGGAAATAAATTATAAGCGAACGTATTAAAATGTCATCTACGATGATAGGAGTCTAATGATTTCTATTTTAGAAAAAAGAGTTTTATTTTTAAACACTACTTGTTCAAAGAATAGATTCAGCGTATGATAAAGGTTGTCCAGTTTTAAAAAACAAAATTACCTAAATTCGTAAGCCAGTGTTGCAGACTGAGCCGGAGTAGAGAAGAAAACTGGTTGAAAGGAAGGGTTGGATCCCAATAAATACTACCTCTCCCTCCTGTCACACCGCTCTGTCGTCTGCAGGATCTAGTTTACGTCACTTCATATTAGGAGTATTTTTATTCGATATCAATTACATCATTATTAACCGGGCTTATCACCCACACCTCTTATAATAGCTTTCAGTATTTATTTATAAATTCTCAATGGGTATGCGACATGCACTCTGTCAAATAGGGAAATTCAACGGCCAAGTCACATTTAATCTGAGATATTCAATTTTCTGTACATTTATTCTCATAATATTTTTAATAGTGTAATAATGTTGAAGGTTGCACTATTTCTATGACTCTGAAAAATAGGTGAAACTTTATCAACTAATTAAATCTACAATCAATCGTATCAGCACAAATCATAAAACCATAAAAATAAGCATCACAATCAACGTTTTTAGCTGGTATCTTGTCTGATAACTATAGATTAGTTATATCAAATATGCAATTCTATAATAGTGTCTTAATAACAAGGTCTACTTATTTCATTCTCGTCAACATGGCCAAGTACCTGAACCTTACGACCAAAAATTATAGCACTGGTCTGGATTCCATATTATGAAAGGGCGTGTTACCTTACCTTTTTATTACCCTACACATTAATTTCATACTTTAGTACTTCTGCCTTTCTCCAAATAGATAGCTTCAAACCATACATATCCTTATGAGGAGCTCGTCAACACCACACGGATTAACTTCTGTTACCATTTTTCATTCGTAGGATTGCTTCTTCTAGGTTTAAGGTCTTCTGCAAATGATTCTTTGCATCATTGGTAGCACTGCCTATCTCATAAAACCATTTTCGATGTCATTTAGGTTCTCGTTTACCAATTGTTCCTCAGCATAACCCCTTGCACGGGTGTCCCTTAGTGCACTTTGTATATTGTTCCAATTGCGAATTTCGGGATTACCTGATCTGAGAGCCGACCACCATTTTCTCGTCTGTTCTCTCCTGATGGTCCTTCAGCTATTCTAGAACTTTGTAATGTCCCACTTTTTTTTAGCTCCTGGTTGTTGAGATTCTGGCTCTGATTCAGTCAATAACTAGTCGATGACCACAGTCAGCGTTGGCTGCCTGAACAGAATCCTTTAAAGATGGCCTGCTGCTGAGAACATTTCACTTATAGCATGTGTCATAAGTGAGCTTTAGGGAAGGTGGTAAATTTGATTCATTATGATGGTATCTATGGGTCTCTATGTAGCCTTTTAAACACGACTCCCGGGGAAAAAAGTCCCTCTAACTACCATATTCATCAAAAACAATTATAGAATGTGTTATGTGATGTATTTCCTCCAGTGATGTTAAAATTTCGATAATTTTTTGGGAGTGTTTCAGGAAATTTCATTGTTTTTCAAATAAACTGGAATGTCACGTAAGTTGCAGGCACCTTTTTTTTTATCCCCCTCCCATGCCATTTCTGGCATACGGAGTGCGGGAGCAGTGGGATACTGTGCTGGAGTTTGCGCATGGCACTACTCCCAAAACTTAACAATTTTTGTTTATTCTTTTATAAATTAATTATTTAATTATTATTCGGAACAAATTTTTACTGTGGTGCAGCCCAACGCTTAGTTGAGCGCCTTACTGATGGGGCTGCATCTTGTCCACTGCATCCGTTCGGTAGGTCCTTCTGGTGCGCATCCGTCTGGTTGGCAATTGAATGTAAATGTAGGGAAGACTTTTCTCAAATTAGCGCTCTTCTGGCTTGCTACCCACCGTCCATTCTACTCCTGTATTGAGTCCTCCCGCAGCATTTTCTTCCATAAGTTTGGAGTCTCACCAATCCCACTCGGAGCTCCTCCGGTAGCATTTCTCCATAGTTAAGGACATCCTCCCTGAGGATGAGGTCCAGGGGCATCGCTCCGGCCAGCACCTGCACCGCCTCATGTGACTCCGTTCTATAAGTTTTCGTGACCCTCAGCAGAGCCAATCTCTGAATGGTAGCCAGTCTCCTCTTCTGTGTCTGTGTGAGGTTTTGGCTCAATGCAGGGGATGCGTTCCTCAGAATTCCCAAGATCACACCTTTATATATGGTCATCATTGCAGGGTACCTCAGGCCCCAAAATGCACCCCCTATCCTACTTAATCCATTGAGTGACAGGGTCACCCTGTCCTTTAGATACACCAGGTGAGTGGCAGCAAAACTTTTTATCTTCCCACCAAGATATGTCACCTCCTCACTCGGTCTGACGCTTTCTCCTTAGATATCCAGAGTGATAGGATGAGCCCTGTCCGTGGAGCCTCATACGAGAATGGCCTGAGTCTTGGCTGCTGCCATACTCAACTTCCTCCTCACGCTCCACTCTCCTACGAGACTGGCACACCTCTCCGCTTCTATCTTTAGTCTGGCTCTACTGTTGTGCTCCAGGATCTTACTAGCTACTGGGAGGAGGCATATAGGTCCATAGACTTTAGGCGTTTCCTTATCCTTACCACCTCCCTTGTAGAGCAGTCTCAAGTCTGTAATCCTCCACTTGTTTGGAAAGTACCCCTTATCCAAACACTCGATGAATATATCCAATAACTCCTCCTCGATATAAAGGGCGCTGTTCTTGAGGATTGCAGCATCTATGCTATCTAGTCCTGGACCCCTTCCGATCCTTTGTCTGTCCACAGCAAAACGAAGGTTCCACATATCCCATGGTGGACATAGGTCAGTATCTGGTGGGTATAACGTGATGCGTCTAACCATTCTATCATCTGCACTATCCAGGGACGGATCACCCCTAGGGTAAGTATAATCTATATATATCTTGGCAGCCTCCTCTAAGGTGGTTGCCTGGACTACTTTCACTCCAATAGCCGCCATCACCTGTAACGGCTTAACCTTTCCCAGTGCCACCCTGTACGGGATACCCCAGGGATTCTTTTCTGACTCCTCTATAATAAATTCGTCCCAGGATTTCTTCTTCTGGCAACGCACTCCCTTTCGGTATACCCTATATCTATGCTTAGATTCTTCTTGTAGTGCAGGCCTCCTCTCGTCGTCTCTGCATTCCTGGTACCTAAGCCTGGCCCTGTTAGTATTCTTTTTTTAACTGCGTTAGAGCCGGCGTCTATCATGAGACCGGACGTACTCTCGCCCTTCGACGTTGGAGGATAATACCTGCCACTTCAGTAATGACGCCCGTAAGCATTGCCACCCTGTGGTCAATTTCTGTCTGCATCTATCGACACCATCTCCTCCCAGTCTTGGTCAACCAGTATTTCTTCCAGTTCACCGATTGCGTCACGAAGCCCTTTTCAGCAGCTAGTGCACCACCTTCCTCCTTCACCTCACTGAAAGCTATGAACTGGTGGTCAGAGCTCGTATCTGACCGTAGAGTCCAGTCCACACAATACGGTTCGCAATGGAAGCCGTGGCAAGTGTCACATCTATCCAACTCTGTCCCCTCGCTCCAACAAATGTGAGACCAGAGGGCTCGTTCATAACGACGAGTTGACACCCCACCACCTTCTCCTCTAGCAGTCTACCTCTGGCATCTGTGTGGACCGAATTCCTGGCCTGCTCCACGAATTGGTATTGGAACAGACTATCACACTTCTATACTTAAGTGCGACAGCCTCCACAGCAGCTATATTTTCTTCAACATTAACATTTACTTTAGCCTGTCGAGGCGGTATATATGCTGAAACCAGGGCGAATACAACTCTGCCCCATCTGATATAGCATGCCGCCTGGTCTGCTGCGGTGAATTTCTTCAATTCTATTACGTCGAGAGCAGGATTGACTACCACTATCGCTGCTCTAGGCCTCCTCTCACCACTACTTAGCGCGACCAGCCTCGACGTTGTACCAAATCCTGTGACCACATTCTTGTGACAGCATGGCTCCTGAATCGCCAAGATGTCAGCACTCCGAACGAGAGATCTAAATTCGCCAGCGACCCCTCGTCTTCGGCCCATGTTGACCTGCAGGATCTGCAGCCTATGCATGCCGGGTCTTCTTCGCCTGCCTGACCATCATCTCCAAATGTAG
Source organism: Halyomorpha halys (assembly GCF_000696795.3). Classification (NCBI taxonomy): domain Eukaryota; kingdom Metazoa; phylum Arthropoda; class Insecta; order Hemiptera; family Pentatomidae; genus Halyomorpha; species Halyomorpha halys. The sequence goes on from NW_027114634.1 coordinate 439,169, forward strand.
CGGGCACTCACTGCAGCCCACGCAGTGTTGGAGGTATTTGCCCGCTCTGCCACTCGCCTTACAGTTTTTACAACATGAGGGTTCACCCTTCTTCTTTTCAGGGCACTCCTTAACTTGGTTCCCTGCGCCCGGGCACCACCTGCACGCCACCTCCTTCATACAGGCTTTGGTAGGGTGTCCATGGATGGAATCAGACTTCATTATGCTCAAGGATTATACCCTGATAAATAGTGGAGGCAGGATCAATAGATTGGGTACTGGATTTAGGATTAAAAAGAAGTGGAAAAGAAGTATCCTGAAATATGAAAACATTAGCAATGGGATGTGCTATCTGAGAATTAGAGGACGATTTTGCAACATATTCCTGAATTACTGAAATCCTGTGTACTGACACACCCCAACGGAAGACAGTGAGGTCGAAGATAAAGAATATTTGTATGGTGCGATGAAAGAATTTATGATAGGGTGCAGTTATGACGCCAAACTGGTCTTGGGAGACCTGAATCCGAAGGTGGGATTCCTGGAGGAATTCAAACCAACAGTTGGTAGACACAGCAGGCACCAAGAATCCAACGATAATAGTGGAAGACTCGTTGATTTCGCAATTGGAAGGGGGCTATCGATAAGCACCAAACATTTCCCTTACGAGAACATACATAAGGAAACATGGGTCTCCCCGAACGGACAGATAAGAAATCAGATCGACCGCTAGTGGATTCTAGACATGCAACATATATTCGAGATGTCCGATTGTATAAAGGAGCTGATTGCAATTCAGATCATTTCCTCAGCATTATCAACTACAAAAAGATAATCGCACAACCCAGTAGAGAAACCGGAGAAAAGAAGGCACAACCTCTATAAACCCAAGGAATGAAGAAGTTAGGCAGGCATACAGTGAAAAAATCGACAAGAAACTCTCTGAATGTCGTGAAGGAACAGATGCCAGTTAACAGATAGGAAAACCTGTAAACAATAATAAGATCATCGGCTGAACAGGTTCTTGGTCATCAGGAGAAACCAGAAAGAGCAGAGTGGTTGGGTGAGGACTGCATCAATTTATGCACGAAAGGAATAAAGCCAGGATTGACTATCTGAAAAAGAAGACAAGGAAGGCATATTGCGTTTATAACAACAAGCGGAAAGCAGCTAATGGTCTCTGGTGACGTAAAAGAAGAGAACACGAAAGAGAGAAATAGGAGCTTTCAAGACGACAATATGAAGGTAAGGATGCACGAGGTTTCTTTGGGGGAGTAAGAAATATCTGACAGTATAATCCACGACATATTATAATGAGAGACGAGAAAGGCGATCTTCTGGCTGACATGGAGATGTAATTAACAGGTGGATGAGACACTTCCAGGGACTACTGAGCAAAGGAAGAACTAATGAGTACATAATACAGCAGAACCTCGACCTAGATCATATCCTAGAAAATGAAGATGGAAACACCACCTAAGAAGGAGGGGGTTTGGGAAGTACTTCATAGCATTAAAAAATTATAAAGCTCCGGGGGTCGACTCTATACCGGTAGAACTGCTGAAGTATGACAGTTCTCGAACTATACGAAATAATTTTCGATCTATGGGTGAATGAAAGGTTGCCGATAAATTGGAAACAGCTCTTTTATGCCCCATTCATAAAAAGGTAAACAGGCTGGAATGTGAGAATTACAGAGATACAGCCCTACTTAACGTAGCCTACGAAGTGCTATCGTATTTGATTTGTCGGAGGTTGAAGACGTACACTGAGGAGATTGTTGGTGACTGCCAAAACGGATTCAGACAAGGAAGGTCGACAACTGAGTGCATATTCACCGTGTGACAGCTGTTGGAAAATACGTATGAACTTGATGTTACTCTCCATCATCTCTTCATAGATTTCCAGCAAGCCTATGACCGTGTTGATAGGGTAAACCTTCTGTACGATTTACGAAGTTTTGGAGACAATGACCGGCTCTAAATGTCGGATTAAATCACAGGGCTCACTGGGACAGGAGTTTTCAGCCAATAATGGTCTCAGGCAAGGAGATCCTTTGTCGGCAGCTCTCTTTAATTTTTCCATGAAGGTATAAGAATCAATCCTGGAGGTATATATAATATATACACACAGATATTGGCCTATGCTGATGATGTCCACCTGGTCCACAATTATTATTATAATTATTAAATTCTTTTATATTTCATATTTACCTATTTGTCAATACTACAAACAAAGAGAGGTGGTCATTTCAATTAAACAAAATCAATATACTTTAAAGAAAGATTTTTAATAATAATTAAGTTATTCATTATTATTATAATTATCTGATTATTATTATTTAACATTAAAAGCAGCGTGTTTCTTTACTCTTTTGGTGAACTACTATCTTGTAAAAAATGAGACGAAGAAGAATAGCAAAAATTAAAAAATCGGAAAAACTATGGCGCGGTTTCATTCATAATTAGGACGACATGTTCCGAATCGTATTGATAATAGTTTATAAATAGTGATCCCAGTCTACTTCCACTTATGACCTTTTTATTTATTTTGACTTCGTTTATCTGTTAATCAACTTATTGCTAAAAATGCAATTCATTTCGTGTCTGTTAACAAACGATACAATCACTAAAACATCCTTCAATAACATTTAAATTCTCTATATATCCAATCCACATTTCTAAAATTAGTCTTCCATTAAGAGGGAAAGATAAAGGAGATAAAAGTAATTGAAATAATTATAAAAAACTAACCAACATGAATTTCCAAATTCTTTGCCGGGATTTACACACAACATTTTTACAAATAAGGTTTAACAAAAAAGAACTAAAAAAAAAATAAATAAATGAAAATGATGAGGCAGCTTCAAGAGTCAGCTAATGATACTGAAGAAGCTGAATAGTTCTTTAAGGTAAGTGATTAAAGTGAATTCTGTCCATAAGAAATAATTAATTGAAATGATAATTATTTATTTTGCAGATTTAAATTATATTTCGAATTAGTTTTCAATTTTATGATATAAAATTTTATAAAAATACATAATAATAATAATAATAATGGTATAGCATATTCATTTAGATATTTATTGATTTTAATTTTAACAAATGTAATTGGAATTTACCATTTAGGGTAGCCAAATGTGGCTACACAGCAAATTCTAGAATTTCGGCCAGGTTTATCACAATCTGACCCTCGCTGCAATGTAACGTAACTCTGATTGTTGGAGCTACCTCTTTATTACCAAACAAAAAATGTAGCATTTACTTCTAGGAAAACAATTTATTGCAACAAAATAATCGTTATAACTGACGTGGCAAGCAGTCCCATCTCTTGAATACCATGGGAATTATTCAATCTTTTATTAAATAAAAATTATTTGAACTACTAATCTCTTTTATAAAACAATAAAGTTATCATCTTTCTACAAAATATTACATGTAATTCCAAAATTCCTCTGGGTAGAAGAGCTACCTCCATTCTGCAGCAAACCCTTCAAACGCGAGTCAGACATTTTCTTAGTAACGAAACTGTGAGTTAAACTATTATAACATGAGTGTTTTGCCATCCCATAAAGTTACATATAGTAAGAAAAAGCATAGATTGTGGAAAAAAGAAAATCAATTCTTAGGATACGTGGTGATGGTTGAAAGTAGGCGGCTGGGTGAGGGGTCTCATTCGGTAACCACCTGTAACTTGCTTTTCCTAAAATAACTTTTATATAGAACCTCATTCATATATCGCTGAGTAAGCGATAACAGTGAGCAAGCAGAGTTTTTTAACGAAGGTTAGGTTTTCTGATATCAATCTATGCTAGAATCAAACGCATACTAAAGTATTGAGAGAATTGCGAAATTATCCAACATTAACTAATCATTATTGATAATTTTACAATTTTGTCAGTTCTAAAGTTTATATTTGATTCAGGCACCGGTGGGAAATGAAATGTCATTTGATCATATTCATTAATAATTATTTTATTTCTTTAACAGTATTATTTAATAATCAATACAGAAAAGCTTTTCCCTATGAAAATGTTACCTAATCAGGAGGAAATTTGTTCTTATCGTTTCTTAGAGATGAATTCAATAGCATGCTTCATTAGTCTGGTACTGTTGCGTAAGCCGATGCTGGTTTTGACAGATATTTGAAGTGGGAAAAGCTACTGAATTTGACGGGGAAAGGATAAAGAAGAGAGAGATATAAATTATTTTATTTTTGGGATTCTTTATTCCTTCCTTCTTCTTAATTCTTTCATAAAACAAATATATTACAATAATTGGTGATTTAACAACTGTTTTATATTTAATTATTGAGCATATCCTCACTTCTAAATAGCTTGGGGACATATTCTAAAGAGTTATACCATTGTGGAAAATCAGCAAGCTTCAAACTATTTTCGATGCAGAACCAATCACATATTCGTAGTATGAACCTTATAAATAGTAGTATAGTATGAACCTTATAAATAGTAGTATAGTATAGTATGAACCTTATAAATAGTAGTATAGTATAGTATGAACCTTATAAATAGTAGTATAGTATAATATAGTATGAACCTTATAAATAGTAGTATAGTATAGTATGAACCTTATAAATAGTAGTATAGTATGAACCTTATAAATAGTAGTATAGTATAGTATGAACAATAAATATATCTCAATACTTTTCTCTTGAACACTCTCCATTATTTCACAATCGTCTATGGTAGCAAGACTACTATTCGATAAGATATTTTGAGAAAAGAAAAAAAAATGACTACTTCTTAGTTGTAGGAAAAGTTCCTTCTTTTTTTTAAATATTTTAGGAAAACCTGTTTAAATTTTCGCCACTCTGCAACTGATCATAGTTACTAGTTTTCTATTTGTTATTACATCGCTTCTCCGGAAGAAAAATGTAGCAACTGTAAAATTTTGTGAAGTTGACTTTATTGTATTAGTGGACTCAATAATGTGGATTAAAAAATGGCGGCAGTTTCAAAACCTAAAAAAAACATTGATTTTTCATTCGGAGCTCTATCTACGGATCTTAAAAACTACCAACAACACTAGAAAATCAAAGAGAACATTATTTAAAGAAGAGTAAATTTGCTGAAATATTGGCAAATTATGATTTATAGTTGTTCGGACAATAAATTTGATTTATGAAAAACTTTATTTCAGAAACCATTGGACGTACTGATGTCTTCCAGCGCTCAAATTAAAGGTAGTTAAATTTACTACAAAATTGTCAATTATGTTTATCTTTGTAGGAGTAGTAGTTTTTATGATATTTGACAAAATAAACTCACAAAATGTTAATTTATAATTGTTCGTATAAAATGTTGGATTTTTGAAAAATATATCTCTAGATCCATAAGACGCACATATGTCTGCCAACACTCAAAATAAAGGAAATTTAACTTACTATAAAGTAGTTTATGACACTTATCTTTGTAGGGGTAGTAGTTTTTATGATATTCACATCATATAAATTTGGCAAATGAAACAACTATAAATCGATTTATTTTAGCAAATTTCATGTAAACTATTACTCCTACGAAGATAAACATAATCAACTACTTTATATCTCATTAAACTAGCTTTAATTTGAATGCTAATAGACATCTGTACGTCAAATGGTTTTTGAGATAGAGTCTCCTCTTGGGCTCTTGTACTAAGAGGTGTGGAGAGTGGCTCCGTACGTATTCCCCTTAGTAAAACCTGGAGGCTCGGAACTCTGTTCAGCAGTGAGTTATTGTATCAAGCGCTATTGAAGGGGCACCACAAAAGGAACTAGTTAATTGGATGGTAATGACACTCTCTGGGAAGATGCGTTTATAAGATAAATAAATATGATTTTGCTACATATTTTAATTTCAATCGATATTCTCGCCTTCTGAAATTAAGGATATTACAAGAAAACAAACGTTCGAGACGTGATGGAAACAAATTGTTAAAAAGAAAATCTAAACAGAATTGTGCAAAATTCATCTTAGGCTATAAATAAAAGATTTCGGAAAAATAATAATGAATAAATAAAGGTTTAGCAAGCCCCAAGATTCCGATACTACACCTCGTTCCGTGAGAACCCAAACCAGAACAGCCAAAACACAATTCTCCTACTTAGGTTTCGGCCTGCTCCTCTGACGTTTAACAGTCAGCTCAGTGATAATTAAATTTTAAAGATTCTGAGCCCTACTTCTTAGTAATGCTGTGATCTCAATTATATTTACCGAGTGCAGTTCACGTAATTCGACGTTGTGTAAGCTTATAAATTCTCCTACTGAACCTGATTACCCTATTGATATAAAATAAAACGTTTAAAAATTCCTTTTTCTCTCCTATAAAGGCATAAAATCTAAAATATATTGATATGGGTTGAAATAGTTAAAATTCAGCATTCCAATAGTAGTAGTTGAATTTGGATAACTGTGAGGAGTTTATTGAGCGCCGGGATATAAGCAGGAAAATAAATATCCTTCAACAATGAATATTTCTTTTATTCTTATACAAATTTGTATGTAAGGATTTCAAAAGACGCTAAATACGAATTTGACATGTTTTTTCTAAACAAAAGTTTTTTAGTCTTCTTTACTGGAAGCGCCTTTTGTTTTTTGTAATTTGTATAAACTTAAACTCATTTAATACGATCAATAATCTTTTATTCTTATTCTACACGAAAAAAACAAATATATTATAACTATTAGATACATGCAGAGCAAAGGGGGATAGGATAACATAAAACATTTATAGAATCATGTAAGTCAATTTCTTCGCGGCTCCCCGCCCTATTAGTAAGAAACCTCGGACACGAGTCTTAATACGAATCTTAATCCTATTTTTCATTTTAGTATCACCAAAAAAAGATTCATTGAAATCGGCAATCCCACGTGCATGATCACCTCTTGTAAGTAATATTGCAACTTAAAGATCTCAGGCTATTCCCACAATTATTTCCTCTTCAGTTTTGTTTTTTCTTTATAAACCCAATATACTTAGGTTTTTCTATTAGTTCAATAATACTATCTCCGGTATTTATGCCATCGAATCGCAGCAGTTTCCCTTATTAACCGTACACTTCATCCCATCCAAATCCCTCTTGCAGTCACAATTTCTAAATTGTATCCCTAATTCTCGCTAACCCGCCTGCGGCATTCAAAAGTTCTTACGCTCCACTCACATTTATATGCCTAAATCTTTAATTTGCACTATAAATCCTCTGAAGCACCAGGAAATCCGACCGGATGACTAGTTTCCACTGCATACTGAATGGTTTTCCATGACCAATCCATCATTATTTGTTTAATATTTCCCAGGGCGCTTTCATTGCTGGTCAGCGAAACTATCGGACTTAGTCGGAAGTTCCATTGAATAATGAAACTATACATTTTTTGTTTTTTCGAATAAAATAATCCGCTTCATCCGTTATCATAAAAAAAGCGAATAATTTTAATTTATCTGCCATTTGTGTATCCTTAGTTCTGTGGAGTTTCATAAAAAATGTTTTATTTTTGCTCTAATTAAGTAAAAATATGTATTATGTTAAAAAAACATGTTTATTTGACAAAATACAAACATTTAAAATTTCCTTAACACTCAACAAATCATCTTGGAAAAGATGGAACATGATGGAACACAGCCAATTATGAGCAAACATTTCTGGAAGAAGTGACCCTCAAAGCTGCCCAGAGCATTACACTTATCCATAATTGTATGGCATCCATGGGACCGCTGCTGGCAGACAGCAAAACAGAGGTCTTTCTTATCAGTACCAAAAAAAGGAGAGAAGAATTTACTCTACGAACAAGAAAGTAAGAAATTCGATCTCAGGCTTCGTTGACGTATCTTGAAGTTAGAATCGATAGCGGCTGAGTTTCAGAAAGCAGTTCCATCAGGTGAGTAAGAGGCTAAAGTGACTAAGGCCCACTCCCAGCTGATGCTCAACATAGGAGAGCTCAGGCACAAGCTGGGACTCCGATAAGGAAGGATGCACTGATACCATGGCATGCAAAAGGCTGATGGTGTCCTTCTATTGTAGGAGCACGTTAAAGATGATTGTGGATTTTATAGGAAGCGGCATGAGTGGTAAGCCTGGATGAGTGGTAACCGATAGATATGATGACCTAAGACAGGTAATGCACCTATAACAGAGTAGAACATATTACCAAGACTCAGGAAAAAAATGAGACCATCAAAAAGTGGGAATGATGCTGGGATATAGCCTCTAACGGAAGGTGGACCCATAGAATAATTTCTTTTATTTAATCCTGGATAGAAAGGGAACTAGGAGAGGTTGAATGCTACCTCACCCAGTTGCTATGGAGAAATGATGGTTTTAGAGCCTACCAGTATAGGTTCAAACTAAATGAAGCAGTGGAGGGCCCAGTATGCTTAGCAATAGAAAAATAATTCGACCATGAGTTTTTCTCCAATCCTTGCTGTTAGGAAAACTGAAACGAGTTCTGTAGATCAGTACAGACAGGTCAACTTAGTAACAATAATGCAACTCTCACAGGAGTGCTGGATGACAGCAGAGATCCTGAAGCAACTGACTGTAGGAGAAGGAAAGGTGAATTAGGAGGTAGGCTATCACAATTTTGTGGCACACAGCCACTCCCCCTCCAGGAACTAATTCCCATCAGTGGTCCCATGGACCGTCGGAAAAAGGTGTATAGAGGAGGTTTTAGTGCGTAAAAATCCCACACTAGGATAGGCACAGGCCTATTCGTGTTTCTTGAAGATTTCCAACTACCATATAAAAAAAAAAAATATACACACGCACATTAGACAAGATGAATAATAATGGTGAATATAATAACAGCAGACTAAAATAATACAGACAAAGCAAATTTCAAATTCACAAAATTTTGAAAGTTGAGAACTCTATCTTCTTAATGATAGAGTTAAAGAATATTCAATGGGTGGAAGGAAACTATCATTCAAGAAACAAACAGTATCAACCGTAAATCTGGCTGAGACTCCTGGAGGCATATTCCATATATATATTTCATATAGAGCTATGTGAAAGTAAAAAGTGATACATAATAGAAGCAGTAAAGAAAACTACAAAGTAAACAAACTAATTTTTTATTGTATCTTATTTATAAAATACTAAAATGAAACAAAAAATATAATCTATAGTAAAATTAACTCATAAAATTTTATCTTTATAAAATGATTACAAGTTGATAACTTTTTTACACATGAATAAAGTATATAAAAAAAAAAATTAAAGAGTGGTTATCTAACATTTAAAATCATAAATAACTGATGAACAAAACTTCTTCAATTTAAATAAATATTACATAACAACTTATAAATGCATTTAAATGACTTTATGTGTATTACTATAAACATAAACTATGTATAGTAATTTGGATATAACAACTACTATTTAATCATCTGGTTACTCTCAAACTTAATTAAAAAAATATTCGACTTATATCTCACAGCAGCGTTTATTAATTTCAAATAAAAAGACTATTTTTTTTTAAACGCTAAGCTAATAGATAAGGATATTTTACTATTATAATCGTAAAATTTCCTTAGTATATGATAGGAACATAACTGGCTTTGTAGCATACCCAAGATTTTGTTTCAAGGAGAAAGGTAGGGAGTCCAACTTATCTGACTGTACAATACTTGATTAATATGTTATGAGCAAATCATTATTAAGAAATAAATAACATAATATGCCTATGATATGTTAATAATGCAAAAATGGGTTTATAAACATTTTCATTATTAGCAGAAAACACATAAGTGAAAATATTCTGTGATTTCTAAATAATGCTTAGAAAAAATGATACAATAGATAGATAAGAAGTATTTTAAATAATGGATGATCGATCATTGACCGTGTGAGATAATAAAAGGAAGATGATAAAATACTAAGATAATAAAATACTGCATCTTTCACCACACCATCTTCCTTTTATTTTAAATTATATGCTAAATATTACTTCATATCCATTAAATAATTTAATAGCAACATAATAAATTACTATTGAACCACTGTACAATAAGTTTAAGGATAAAATACAAAAATTGGAGGAGTGTATTCAAAAGAATATACTCCATATTACAGGAATATGTATTAAATTAACATTAAAAATTAAAACCTAAATAAAATAGTATAATTTAAGAGGAACTTGGAGGTTTAAGAAAGCCTAACTTTCTCAGGTATCGGACTATAAATGGTGTGCCACCTAATGTTATGCTAATTCTCAGAGGTGCAAGAACTTTATTTACAGCATAAGCTACAACAAAAGTACTTGCTCCAGCAGCAACATTCGATTCTCCTAATCCAATTTTCAGAAGTAACCACTTCACATCCAAGCCGCTAAAAAAAAATTAAGCAATAGTTTAATGTTTATTTGTCAACTAATTCTCATAAGTTAAATTAAATAACATGAAAACAGTTACATCAAATAAATGTTCAAATTTCTGTCTTATTAAATTTTACTTTTCATCGTTTTACTGTTTGTAGGTCAGTGGCACACATGTTTAACCAGAACGACATAAATAAATTACAAATTTGCAAACAGTATGATTGGGATCTTATAGATAACAGAAAGGCTAGAGAAATATGGTTAGGCCTCTCTCCTCACCAAGCTAGCAGGTATAGAAAAGTTGGTACAGCGATTGTACCAGTGGCCATACCAGCATTCATCCTTTTCCACCTGAAACTAGGATTGTCTACCTTGCAGTTACAACATTAAAAATTATAATTATTATATCATTTTAATTCTTTCACTTAATTAAAAAACCTACGTCTTTTTTTACTGATCAGATTTGTCAGCAGAATAATATTTCAATATTATTTGAGAAATTGACACTGACCGCAGAAAATTACTAGTTAAATCTTAGTAATTTTTATTATTTCTATCATTTTCTTGTTTTTTGTTATTGCAAATTGCTCAAATTTATTATCCAATATCTGTTTGTAATTTTTTTTCTCTATTGAAGATTTTTAATTCTCAATAGAGAAATAATAAGGAAAAAATTTGATTCCTTTAATAATTTTATTCAATACATAATTTACTTTGAATATTTTGCATATAATTCAACTAAAATAAATAAATAAATATGTAGTTCAGTTGTAATTTAATTTTAAATATTTTGACTATGTGAGCAAATAATTAATATAAATATTTTTTAACATTCATAAACATTGTAAATAATTTTAATGTAGACTTTAGTTTTGATATTCAAGTTCAAATATGTTTTAAAAGTATTAGAATTATAATTTATATTTCCAAAAATATAAAACATATATTTGTTATCAACAACTTATAAAAAATAAGGAATTTAAAAGTTTAATTTTTTTATTATTGATAAAAATCAACCTATTATTTCCTGGAAAAAAATGTCTTTACACAAAAAAATTTTTTAGCATTATTCAATAATGTTGCCATATAATGAGTTAAGCAGGGATGTATTTGAAAAATTGTCTATTTCTTTAAATTAATCAATATTCAAAACGATATTATAATTTGTAAAATGCACCTAAAAATAGAGTAATATGAGCATATCAACAAGAAAGAAAAGGGAGCAATAGTAATGTTCCAAAAAAATTTCAAATAGCACTAAATAATAGGTATGGAGACATTTGTTATCAATAGAGAATATATAAGTGAAAAAGAATATGAAATTGAGAAAAATAAAAAGATTAGAATGTATGGTGTTTGAAATTAGTGTCAAGATGTCATTAATGTAAGAGACAACTTGTAATCAACCAAGTAAACCCATAGTCTTACTGTACTTGAATCCAGTTTATTGCACATTTGATCGCAATACTTTTTTGGGTTTCCTTGAATGATGCAATAATGTTTTAAAGGTTAAAACAAAACAAAAAAAAAAATACTACCAGACCATTTATAGTAGAGTACATTCCAAACATGGTTACAAATGACAAATCACAACAGGATACTTTCCAAGGAAGCACTAACAAGTATATATATATTCCTGTAGAAGTATATAATACATTGGCTACTTACAATCACATATACCATTCCTTACAATTATATGAATACAATCATTAATTATTATTTCAAATTAACTTTACAAACCTGGAAATAGCAATGTATATTATTCCGAGCAGGGTTAAAGAATGGGTAATATGAAAAACAATAACTGTTGATCCATAATCTCTCACAGCCATCTTCATTTTATCTTTCAAAGAAAGGGTCTTGGGGTTCTGTGAAGGTTCAGTTCCATGTTTTTCTCCATTACTCCTAATTCATAACAATTCATTATATTAATAAAATTTTTATTTTAAATAAAGTTACTCTGAAGATTTAACTACTTGAAATCTTCCATACTTATCATTGTAAGCTCCTTAGCTATTTTTGTGAAACGGATCTTATTTGATCCGTATGTCACTGTTCTAAAGTAATACATTTATATGATAGTGAAAGCTATTGAAGAGCTGAGGACTTAAAAAGTTTGATTCTCACCATTATTATTCGATAATAGTTTTTTGGCTATAATATTGAAAACACTGATTTGTTTATTAATGAATGACATTTTGACTACATACAGAACAATAGCCCACTAGACAAGTACATGATTCACCACTTTACTACCATTGTACATTCTCATGCTATTCAAAAATATATAACATTGAAAGTCAAAAAAGTTTTGAGACTCGCACTTATAATAATGAAAAAGACTAGACAAATATTAAAATAATAAAATGAATATTTTAAACTTTTTTATTTGAGATTTAATTTATATTACAAATGCTATAAAATAATATTAACATAAGTGTTAAACCCCAAAGAAAGATTTATTTTTAATCACCTTTCCAGTTGACTTTTCAACTATATGTTTTTTTTTTGTAATTAAAACAGCTGTTAATGGATAGTTAGAAAAAATACTCCATTGAGGAAGGTTTATAAAGAGCTTGTTCCAAGGACAGTACAAAATGAGAAACTATTAAACATCAAGACAAGCTGATGGGGAATCCTAACCAACTCTATGGTTTTTGAGATATTATATATATGTTTTCATTCGTAAATCTCTGCCCACTAAGTGGAGAATCGATTCTCCCCACGGCCCTATGCCAATGTTTTGGAGTCTATTGTACATTTTTCTGAGGCACCGGATTTGTGTTTATTTCTGGTGCTTTCACCCACCAGGTAGAGATTCAACCACCCACTAGCTCAATGCTACTGTTTAGCCTCCGGGTCATTAAGGTAGAGCATTGGGAGTAACCCTTGCCCACCAAATTGTCACCAGCCTATCACCATTTAGACTACAGAACAGATTTGGAACTTATCTATTCAAATGGATTTTATTCTTCCATCTACTGTGAGTGATTTTCTTTTGTTACTATATCAAATATTGAGTGGTTTGTTTTCTATTCATTATATAATATTAGAGAGTTAATTATTTTTTTACATTTAAGCATCTTAATTTTCTTTTTCCTTTGTTTATTATTATTTCTTTAATCACAGAAAAGAACCTTTTGGTTTGTATAAATATTATATTATTTTTTATAATACACAGTTTTGTAATAACAGGAGAGTATAGCTTACTTTATTTTATTTTTTTATATTTAATGTTATTGAATTGGTGTATCAATTGGAAAGCATATTTTTTTTTCTGTATGATTTTGGTTCTTTGGGGGGTTTTCATTTTATGGTTCTCCATATATTTTTAAAATCTAACCAGTGATTTTTTTTTTACTCTGGGGAAAGTTATTTAATGGAGAAATTAGTGCCTCTTAACCAGTAGCTGAGTAGACATCTGCAGACCACTTATTCAGAAATTGAAACATGAACGGGCCACCCTCACTTTCAGTTTGAAGCAATAGAGGATCCCTAGAAAAATATTTGAAAATTAGGTAGCTTATAAGTGCATTCATCTGTTAAAATCTTTGAACATCAAGAAAGGTAAAAACAAAACAGTTCTAAGAATAAGAACACAGAAAATATACACTGCAGGATTCTCAAGTGGGACACCCCCAAGGCTTTTGCAGCAAAGCAGTTGGGAACCACTGGATTAGATGAATAACGAGTGTTGAATAATGATCTATTGGTTCATAATAACCATTAAATATATGCAGAGCAAAGATAGTATGCGATAAAATAAAAATTTTCTAAAAACATGTAAAATATTTTTTTATCGGCTCCTAGAGGGTGTATTGGCAAGAACTCACAGACATGGGTCTAATATTTTTTGACCTGTTATCACAAAAAAAGTTTCATTGCTATCAGTTCCACGTATGTCTCCATGTTCAGTTTTATTCTGGGTTTAAAAATAACAAGGATGGTGTTTGGTTATGGTAAACTTTTTTGTATATATAAGTTTACAACAATGATGACAAGCTATATGATGAAAATTGTATAATACTTATACTCCAAGTTGTGATCTTTATTTTAAAGTTGGGTGATTTTTTGAAGTTCATTACATGTTTTGGACTACCAGAAGAGTTGTCATACCAATCATAATTCGTAGAATTATGAAGTGATATTTTTTTATTATCACTTAAGTTTTTTAAATGTAAAAAAACTTTAAACATTAATGGGTCATTCTACAGACACCTCGAAAAAATTCTTGAAGGCAGAAAAAATCATATATGTATCCTACAAAATGATGGTTTCATCGAGATGTTTCTGGAATTATGCATTCATTTTTCTTTTACTTCGCAATAAGTATTGCGATCATGAAAAATTTTCGATTCGAGTTTTTCACGGAAATAAACATTTTGAGGTCCCTTGAGTCCAAATACTAAATCTCATAAAATGGTCTGTGTGTGAACAGTTTAACTCAAAAATGAAAGGTTGTACATAACTGAAATAACATGTTTAGGGTAGGTGTGTGAATGTTAAAGGACCTTTTTCATTGAAATCAATCAACTGGAAGTACCACTTTATATAATCGATTTTACACTATTGTAAGATTTCTCAAAAACTGTTCCAACGATTTTGATTAAACTCAGTAAATCAAAGTGGTCTTTAATGTCAGCTAGGTCTTACCCTCATTGGAATAGTCTAACAGGGCGTAAATCCAGATTTTAAAAAAAATCTTCCTCTAAGGTACCTTTAATTTTTTTTATTTGAAATAATCATCTCACATTTTTATCAGTGATTAAAAATTTATAAATATAAACTATGATGGGATCTGATAATTAACCTAAGGAGAAAACAAGACAAATATTTTATTCAGGTTGAAAATTGTTTTCGGATAAAACAGTAATAATATAGACTTATCATATACCATTGGAAAGCCAAACACTTTAGAAAAAATAATATGAAAGTTGTATAAGGCAATGCAGAATGATGAAAAACTAAGATGGGTTTGACTGCATGTGCAGTATTTCATATCGCCAGTCTTATAAAGATTTTTCTCACCATAGTTAATAAATAGTTAATTTTTTTAGTTCATTTAACCAACACATGAGCCTTTCAGTTGATAGAATGACTAACTCCATAAAATAATTTCAAATGCTTCAGTGAAGATTATAAACCTTAACCTTCTGTCTGTTCAACTTATTCATTTGAACAGCCCTGATGAAGCCCTGCAAAGTGGGGCGAAACGGAAAATAAATAGTTGTAAACTATTTTTGTTTCACTTTTGACCGCAGCCCTGACCATCTTCTTATATAGAAACCTTAACCTTTCTTCTTTAGTAGTTTTTATATTAACTTCACTAAAGAAAGGAAACATACATTTTCCTGTTAAATATTTTCAATTCTGTATCTTTCCTCAACTTTTTTGGAAAAGTTTATGATTCCTAGGTCAGCAAAATTAGGTAGTAAAGTGATCATAATTTTAAGGAATTTTTCAGTAAATCATTAATTTTTCTTTTGCAATTAATTTCCCTACAATCCAAAAAGTTTCAATTCAATAAATTTTGGTAGTTTCCCAATATGTAAATATTGAAACTAATTATAAAGAATTAGGTAGTTAGGTAAGCTTGTAAATACTGAAAAATAAATTTAATTGGTTGATTTATATAAGCTTTAAAAAGTACATTATACGGTAGAGTAATGAGAAATCATCATGACCTTTAAAAAAAAATAAATAAACAACACACAAGTTCGAGAAAGACGGAGCTGTAAAAGGCAATGGCAGCATTTTGTCGCAGGCAGTGGTTTGTGTTCTCAAGGTAATCATCTCAATGGTATGGGTTTCTGCCAGACCCACCTGCAGTCAAAAGGTTAACAAACCTAACTTGGTAAACATGATATGATGTCACAAATATAACAAGTCAAGAATATAGGTTCACTAAAATTCATCAGGCTTTATTAGGCTCCTAAAGGTCTTATACTGGAAGAAAAATGACTATACTGCATAGGGAAGAAAAAAGGAAACCTTCAGAATCAAATGATTTTTTTTGGGAGAGCCAAGATTCATTTCACAAGGCCTCCACCGACCCCAGGTGGGATCCTCACCCAACAAGCTCAACATGCCCCAACATAACATATTAAGGAGTCCTATGAATTTACTTTTTCTCTTGTAATACGTTTCTGAAATACCATAGATTGATCAAATTCTTGAAGTCCTTTACTCATAAGAGGGACGAAGCTGCAACAGGATATACTGGTATTTCATAAGTTGATCATAACAATGATTAGATAATTTATAAATTACACTTACGCAGGAGGTGCATTTGATGTACTATAGTGTCTAAGCAATGTTTGATTTAAAAGTAGGCAAGTGTTTTTTGAACTGGCAGAATTCATTGAGCTTAGCAATTTCAAGTCACTTCCCCAGTTTGCTAACCTGAAATCAAAGTAATAAAAGTTAAAATCTTGAGAAATGAATCTGCAATTGGTACATTTATTTGAGATTTTCAATGGACACATATAAAAAGTTGAATTTCATGATAGTTATCTAGTATATGACAAATCTATAATACATAAATTTAAGGTAACTACACATAGCTCTAGTGTTTCAAGGCATTTCTCTCATGTTCATAATTTATCATAAGTCCTAATAACGTTTTAAAAAACATCGAAATATCAGAGTTATAAATAATTAACACTGATAAATGTCCAAGGAAAAATTACATTCAAATACTACCAAATAAAAATAGAATTATACCTTCTGATATTAAATTAAAATTATAATATACAATATAAATTGTAATTTCTTTAAAATAATTTTGATCCTTTTTCTCTCAACTTTATTCTTTTTAAACTTCCGACGTTTCGACCCCTTAGGTCATTTTCAAGGATTCCTACAAACAGCTCCTTTTAATTACTTTTATAACAATTTCCTTCACTTACATACTGATTTTTTTGTTCTTACCTTATTTTG
>NW_027114634.1:456805-465946 GCF_000696795.3 Halyomorpha halys
TAATAATAATTATGTAATAAATATTAATTATCATATAATTTTTTAATTTTTAAATTCAGGAGTAAAATAAACCCTTGATGATCCAAAATTTGTTATAAATCATTAAATTTTATCGAATCACGAACAGGTAAGCAGCTGGTTCTATCAAATCTTCAACATGAACATCTGATTTCTAATTTTTATTCATTTCTTGCTATTTTTCATAAACAGCAAATCAAAGATAATAGCCATTCCATTCAATAATTCATAAGCTATCCACGTTTAACTGACATAATTCCAACAGAAAATTTAATTAAATGAAAAAAACTAACATACCAATAAAAGATAATTTCAGATATTTAAAATGTTTGTGATCAAGGTTAACAACAGAAAAAGCCAAGTTAAATAATGCTCTGTAAAAAATTCTTCCAAAATTTTGATAAGCAAATAAAGGAATGAAGATCTTTTTTTTGCTGATATATAAGGAACCATCTCATTAAAACATACCTGTAAACAAGCTAGTAAATTAAAAATTCTCTAATATTATATAATATAGTTTAGTTTCAGAATACCAACTTGGGAAAACTATGAAGGTTATTAAAATAGATGGAGGTTGTGTAAGATAGTGGGTAGAAATCTCAAGAGAGAAACAGAAATGACAGAGTGGAGCAACCTCTGACCTGGCTTGTAATGAGTTGTGGGTCAGTAAAAAAGAAGAGTGAAAAGAAAGTGATTATGTCAGGTGCACAATGTATAATGCTTCAGTTCCGCCCTGCAAACATTACATGTACGATTCGGAAAAAAATCTTTCAGGCAAGAGTGCTCGATGGGCACAAAACTTTCTCTGAGGAATAAGAAAGAGTAAAAAAGAATCTCATAATCACCAGCTGAGAACAAGTTTGACAGAAAATCATATTGAAGTTGTTGGAATAAAAGATGGCAACACTTTCTGAGGAAAGTAATTTTGCTACATGAAGAAGCTTGTTCCCATACTGCTCATCTAATATGATAAATCTTGATGCAATGTTCTAGAAAAAAACACTTAAAGACACCATATAGTCCAATTAGAAAGGAGCTTACGGAGGGAGGGAAGTGTTCAACTATGATGTGGGGATTGAGAGTATAATGTGCAACTGGCATATGGAATGCCTTTCTTCTATTTATAGTGAAGGAATAAAATAAATCTGCTGAAAAAATCATCAGCGGGAAAAATGGGTCAAATAAAGAGTATTATTATGCAGAGAAATGATATAATTTTGGTGAGGATTTACTTATCTTACTAAATTTATAAGAATCAATTCCTGAATGATCTGTGTAAAATAAACTCATACTGCTACTTATAAAAATGGAGAGTGTCAGATTAACAGATTAAGTTTTGATAACAAAATTAAAAGGAAAACAAGGAACTCGTAAGAAAAGATAGAAAAGCAACATTTTTTTTTTTTTCAGTGTTCATTTAATTGAAAAAGAAACAAACATAGTTATAATTAAAACATGTTTCTCAATATTAAACCAAATAATAATATTATATATTATATTTTCTTCATGAAATATAATTGTGTAGAAGAAGAAGGCCAAGAAAGAAAATTTATCTTTCTTCCATCAAATACCTACCAACATTGTATTTTAAAAGCTTGTATTAAATTGTCAAAGGTAAAGAAAAACTGTTACTGTAAACAAAAATAAACTTTATTAACATTACAATTACAAAACAAAAATAATGGAACTTAGATACAGAAAAAACAAATTTTAATAAATAGCTCTTAATCTATTTACAAAAGTCAAAATGTACAAAATAAAAAATACAATATAGACTAATATAGCAGTAAATTTAACAATGAGAGCCAAAACATAAACTAAATAGTACTAAACCAATTCATTATGCAATAATTTGAGAAAATAATAACTTAAATCGAAAACCCAATAAATACTAATATAATTAATAAGTAATCATTAACACTATTTAATACATAGCCTTGGCCAAATGTAATAGCATCATAGTAAAATTTAGGTTTTCAAATTAATTTTTATGTTAATGTTTGTAACAAAATATAATTACAACAGTATTTGCCATACAATAGGTATAGCAAATATGAATATAAATAAAGAGGAAAAAATGCTCAAGATATTAAAAAATAGGAGATAAAAATTATGGTTAAGTTATATAAGTATTGTTGAAATAAAATACTCTCAAGTCATAAACAATAACCAATTAAAGATGGTAAATTAGGCATCATCAGGATAACAATATTACAGTTAAATAAATAAATAAAAGGCTCAACAAACACAAGTTTGATGTTGTTACCACCCCATTCAAGCTTATTTATTTATATACCTCCCTGCATCAAAGGTTAAATCCACAAGGTCAAATAACATTTCAGTTAAATTATTTGGGAGACAATCCCTAAGAAATGAGTAATGGCAAATGGCAAAATGTTATGTCACTCTTAAATCACTTAAAGATTGTAAATTAGAAGGAAAACAAATGGCAGGAAGCAATTCTGTGGATTTGACTTCCATGATACAATTTTCTCATAAACTTAAAGGAAAAAACGTTTACCTCCTTAACAATAAAGAAGGATATTCTGGAATATAAACAATTTTTTTTTTTAGGAAATGACATATTGATGGCTTACTTCACAGTTGTGATAAGTACATTTTCACATTAGGAAAGATACAATGAAGGTTCTCTCTTTTAGGAAAACTACATCTTTTCAATTATTTTTTTGACTGAACAGATTTAGGGATAGAATCCAATGAATTTATTCAGTCATACAAAAATAATTGAAATGTGTAATTTTCCTAGAAGAGAGAACTTTTAATTGTATTTCTCCTAAATTTAGTGGAAATGTACTTAGTACAACTCTGAAGTAAGTCATCAATATAACATTTTCCCATCTGAGCACTGACACAATCTGTCAGTACTACATTCACATTCCATGCGATCAATAATGTAAATATTATTACACAAAAACAAATTAAAATTAACAAAATGAACTGGAGAAGAGGTTTGAAAAGAAAACACTTGTGGACATTCAAAGGTTATGAGAAAGTACAGTGAGGCATACACACGTCAGGCTCTTCTCTCAAGTAAAATTTAATTAATATTAACACAAAATATTTATAAAGAACAAATGAAAAGGCATAAACAAGTGTATATTAATTGAAAAAAAGTGTGATAGTTTGTAATTTGTGATGTTTTTAGTAAGATTCCTAAAGAAGAGGTAAAACCCTTGAAATGTTGATTACAATGTCTTTATAAATAAAATAAATTTATAAAGACATTTTATTTAAAGCAAATATATATACAATATACAACAATACATTAGGTCCCTAGCAATTTTCACGTCATAAGTCAAAATATATCACTTTTGTTTTGGAATTTTCCAAAAGTAACCAAATAGAAATAAATGTTTTGGAGCAGGGATTTCAGACTTGCAGTTAATTATGTATCTGATCTACAACCTACTTTTTGCAGCCCACAAATCTGATTAAAAATATTTTAGAAGAAAATAAAAAGAATAGTTAAAAAATATTAAACAGCTTACTCAAAAAATATGATTTTACAAGTGGGAAAATGAAATTGAAGGATTATTAGCCAACCAATCAACAAGCTGTGCACCTCATTGCATACTGCAGAATTTCAACTAATCTTTAATTTATTCTTGTATTTGTTTGCCATTAATCAAATAAATAATGCAAATGAACTGACAGTTCAATGTTTTTCACAAAATTTAATTATTTGGGTAAAACAAGTTTTTATTAATTTTAATTTTTCTCTTTAATCTAAATGTAAAATATTTTTTTAGAAAATGAATGTTATTAAAGCTATGTTTCAACTAATTTATCCTTATTACTTTATACTCGTACCCCTATTCTTTGAGGGAGAATTAGACCGTTCTGAAAATCGGCCTGCAATCCAATAGTCCAAATATTTCCCCAGTAGCCTCTCAAGCCCTTACGTTTTGAATTACCTCTTGTTCTCAAATAGATCAAGAGTAACAAAATTCATTTTACTCTCAAAATTATCAAATTGATTGTAAAGACGATAAAAAGTCAATATTTATGTATATTATATAGCTATATATTTTTTATTTTAAAAAAAAAATTGTCAGTGTTAACAGAATTTAAGTACTGTAAGTAAGACAAAAGTTTTAGAAGATAATTGTTAAAAAAGTTTACAAATCCAGAAGTAAATGGGCTAAAATCAACTAAGGCTGAAGCATTGAAGAGTGGATTTTGTTGGGTAAAAGTATCAATAAAGAATGTAATAATAATACATAATAGAGGGGGAGAATCAATTAAGTCACTGACTTTATGTAAAATTGATAAATCCTAATGAGAATCTGTGGACAATTACAGTTGTAAAATGTAATTCCTGAAAATAAAATATTTTGTTTTAAAAAGTTTGGCTAAAATTTACTAATAACTAAAAAAGTATAAGTAGTTATAAAGCCTAAATATTTAATGACCAGAATTAAATTTCATATCATCAGGTTATAGGTAAAAGTTATCAAGTGATATTAATTAGCAAATAATTATTGCTAATATCATAATTTAATCAGTACTGATCAATAGGATTAAATTTGGTTCAGGCACAAGTGGATAATGATAAAAAACTCAAAAGTGATTAGATCAATTTTATCTTTAACCTGACAATATACCATAAGTAATATTCCCAGTTGATGGATATATATAATACTATTGGTGATGTCTATATCGAACCTTCAAGTTACTTAAGCCTTAATAGTATCGCACAATTCCAAAAATGGATACAGAAGCATTCCAGGAAGTATTCCATAATTGCAAAAATGGATACAGAAGCATTCCAGAAAGTATTGCATAATTCCCAAAATGGAAACAGAAGGATTCCCAAAAGTTGTGACAAGTATACATAAAATAGTTGAAGTTATTATAAACAATTAATGATCAAAATTAAAGTTAATATTTTTTTAAATGCATAAAAAATATAAAACAATTTCTTGGTCTTGAGTTTTTCCTTTCCAAAATACACCCAAATCCTACGTTTTCAACTGTATTAGAGAGGTTTTTAGAAAATAACAACTCAATTGTATCCTATCATTTGTACTAAAATACACACCGTGTTAATACCAGGTGGCTAAATACCAGAGCTAGGGAAAAAATACTTTTAAGTAAAGCTATGACTAAATTGTCATGAAAACAAATTTCCAGTTATTAATGGTTCATTAATAAATAAACATTGTGTATCTAAGACAATTTAGTTACTAGTTTTTTTTTAAAATAATTATTGTTCAACTCTGCTTAATACTTTTGGCAAAGGCTATGTTTTTCCTTTGTAAATGTAAAAATAAGATGTATTAATATATCAGTAAACGTTTACACTACAAAGATCATAAATATTCGTTTATTTACTTAAACTATTGGTTTTAAGACAATGTTATGTTTAATCCATTCAAATAGCTAGGAATGAAATGAAATTATAAAAATAACTTTAGAAATTAAAGAGTTTATCAATCAAAAACTTTTAAATTTCTATTCTTTTATGAGCTTACTTTTATTATAGTTACTTCTATTTTCAGACAAAAAGAAAACATTATAAGCAGAAACTTTTATAGATAAAGTTAACAAAATATACAGTTTTAAGATGAAATGGACTAAACATAATCAATTAGATCTAATAAAAGGAACACCATAAGATGAAATCAATTATGACAATGGCGCTATGACTGAAAGTGCTTCTGGCACTGTTTCCGTACATGGTCCTCTGAAGTGGAACCTTGGGGAAAAAAAATTAAATTACTATCATTGCACTATAAGTGATAAGGCTAATCAAACAGCTTTATAATAATAATTATTACTGATTCAAACCAATGAGTTTTGTTTTAAAAGGTAATGTATTTTACACAATTCGATTATCTATGATATTGTCATACATATACTCCATAAAATATGAATAGTTTTATAATAGTTAATATGAATAGTTACTGTGCTTCAATATTAGTACTATATTGATACAATTCAGACCGACTGACCTATCAAAGTGTCGTAAGATTTTTTAGGAGTGAAGTTTACATTCATTTTTAGTACCTCAAGAAACCCTAAAATACGAATTTTCCAGAAATTTGAAAAATATATTTCTTACCCCAAAATTTTCACCTTACATTAGCCTTAGATTTCTTTTGAAACATAAAAAAGGGAGAGAAATGCTTTATTCATGCTGCCCAAATACATCGGGTTGCTATATTACACAGCATACTGATCAATCCGTGACTGGACAAATATAAGTTACATATTTTTACATGATATAATATAATATATAATAGATACAAAACATTTTTTTTTCTTCCACAGTTTTCTTTTACAATTAATATCAGTCTACAAACTAACTACAAGTTTTTCAATATGTTCCTTTTTTTTCTTTTTTCTTTCCCTTCTATTTCACAACCCCTATTTCATTTGATCAACAAATCCCCCTATATAACAAATATTAGAATATCAAAAATAATAAAGTAGTAAATAAATAAAACAACAAATGCCATCCCTCCTCTGGATAACTCCCCCACTCATTAATTTCCATGCATGTGGTGGTGGACGATTCCCAGGGAGTCAAGTATTATAT
The DNA here is from genome assembly GCF_000696795.3 of Halyomorpha halys. Lineage (NCBI taxonomy): Eukaryota > Metazoa > Arthropoda > Insecta > Hemiptera > Pentatomidae > Halyomorpha > Halyomorpha halys. The sequence goes on from NW_027114634.1 coordinate 463,386, forward strand.
TCTCTGTCAACCTAGCCACGTCCTGGACATCGACCCCAAGCTCCTCCATGAAGCTCCTAGTTGTGCTGGGAATCGTTCCACAGGCTCCGAACCAGAGGCCTCTCACGTTGAAGTCTCGTTCTCCGAAGCCCTCACGGAACTTCTCCTTGAGGAAAGGGATACATTTATCGTAGATTTCCTTCTTTTCCCTATCTACCTTATTTGCCTGGTCAAGGTCGTTATTTTCATATCTCACAGTGGGATCCAGAATGATTGCCGACTTCCCCTTCTTAGGAAAAGCAACAATATCCGCATATCTTGTGGATCCATCCATATCTACGCAGTAGACCTCGTCAAAGCAGGCAAAATCTCTTTCTTTTAGGAGCTTCATTAATTCATATTTCATTCTATGATGTTGGCGTGTTATGAGGAGGGAGTTGTTGGGGCATTTCCCCAGCACATGTGCTGGTGTTTCCGGCTCTCTGTTGCATTTGCGACAGAGGGAGCAAACTTCTCTATCCTGTCTGCTGACACCTGGGACTCCACGTAGGGGTGCATAATTTATATTCAATTTCAGGCCAATGGACCAGTCAGAGCCCGTAAGTATTTGTTTATCGTATATAAACTTATTTGCTCTCGGGGTCTCTTTGAAATGGTGTACTCCAATGCCCTGCCACCTGCAGTTAGCCCATTCCTCGAACACATTTTCACGTAGCGACTGTCGTAGAGCTTTCACATTCCAATGCCCCTGGTCAACGCCCAATCTTTCGGCACATTCAGCGATCTCAGCTGAACAATCGAAAGTGGACTGGAACAGAGCATCGGGTACATTTGACAGCTGCTGAGCAATGGACCAGTGTTGTAAGGGAGCCTCCCATTGGCAGCGGATCAAGCCTAGACCTCGGTACCTCCTCGGAGCATACAACATCGCCGTGGAGGTGTTCGCAGAGAGCCCTATAATGGCTTTAACACTTCTGCGAATCATTGTGTCGATACCATCCAGGATTTCAGGAAGTAGCTTTGTGAGGGGAGTAGTCTGGAGAGGGTATGTGAGACCCGGGAACACATACTGGTTGACAATGTTGACCTTCTGCTCGGGCCTAAGCAAGCACAAGGCGACAAGCTTATCCAAATTCATATTCAACTTTGTCACCGAATCCTCGTTGAACTGTAGCTCTCCCGAGAATGTGCATCCTAAATATTTTATGGTATCTCCTTCTTTCATTGTTAGGATGCTATCTGCGTTCTCGAGGGAGAGCTTCGTCGATTCCAGCTCTCCCTTATTTATAACGATGCCCACACTCTTTTGAGGATTCAATGCCAAACCGATTTCTTTGAACATCCTCTGTATGCTATCAATTACTCTTTCCGCAGCAACCCTGTCGCACGCTAAAACCGCCTGGTCATACGCGAACCCTGTGAGGACCACACACACAACCTTGGTCGCTATTGAGCTTATATCCATATTTACTTACGAAGCTTTGCTCACACAGGTCGCGGCATAGATGGTCTATAGCCAGGTTGAATAGCGAAGACGACAAGGGGCCGCCTTGAGGAACTCCATGCTTTACTCTGATTTGGCTTGTTGAGTGGGCACCTACATTTATTTTGATGTTGTTCGTAGTAAGGAGAGCCGAAATCACATCTCTAAGATCCGGCGACACACCCCTCGCCTTCAGTGAGCTCACAATATGATCATGGCCAACATTGTCAAAGGCACCAACAACGTCGAGAAATACCACCGCGCAATTACTTTTCTTACTTCTTGCATCTTTCAAAATCGCATCGATAATTCTTGCGTTGACGTGCGCTCCCGGAAGGCCCTTTATAAAATCCCTTTGATTTCTGTGGAAGGTGACCTGTTTCCTCAGTTCACAATCAAGCACCTTCTCAATAATTCGACGCACAATCGAATATATCGTAATCGGCCTGCAGGATTTATTGCATATATTTGCATCTCCTTTGCCTTTATAAATCAAAATCGTGCGCCCCCGCCTGAGTGGTTCTGGTACATAGGCCACCTTCAGCATTATCTCCGTAATTCTCTTAATTATATGGACCACATTAAAGAACTTTATCGTGCGGATTAAAACACCATCCGGGCCCGGCAATGTATCTAAAGAGGTAGATTTTATGGTCCTCCGTATTGATTCAGTTTCTACTGAGATCAAATTCGGCATCGGGGCCTGTTCTTCATACTCCACACGTTTACGGAGATCTTCGCTTTCAATAAGGGTCTTATAATGCCTCTCAATTTAGCCACCTTTAGGGGAAATTGCTTAGGAGCGTCGGCATTCATGATATTTTGCACTACTTTTTTTCTTTTATTATAAGAATTGTATTGAGCAGCCTCGTATTGATACTGTTCTTGCCGACGACTCCGGCCTGCTTTATTGGGCCTCTGCGGATTTGATACTTTTCCGGCACCTTTGTCTGCCATATTAGATTTTTTTTTTTTCGTCCTTAGGAATATTAGGAACTTGCCTACGGCCTCATCAAAATCCGCAGTATTCATGGTATTTTGCTCGTGTAGGCTTTTGAAAGTAGCAGACCATTTTGCAATGTCTTCCTTTATCTTAGAT
>NW_027114634.1:465996-467768 GCF_000696795.3 Halyomorpha halys
CTCCGTGATGCTGCCTTGGGCTTTCGGTGGACGAGGAAGAACATCTTCAATGGAGATAGTCTTTCCTAAAACTATTCCGTCTGCATCTGGCCATTCTACTTTTAGAAAGTCCTTTTCACCACTGTCCGTAGTAGCCACAGACATCAGAAAGACAACAACTGCCTCTTGAACTGTCCCTCCAGTCCTCGGAACCCATACCGTCTGACCCACTTCTATCTTTTTCTTTGATTTCCTATTCATCTTCGAGCGTTTTTACTCTTTCTAGCCCTTCTCTATTTCCCTTTAATTTATTCTTTTTCCCATCAAATAATTAAATAACAAATAATAAAAAACATCAACATGACTCAACCAATTTACACCAATTGGTCCCCCTGGAAAGGGGACAGACCAGATCTAATCAAACAAATTATATAAGTATAAAAGAAAACGTTTTTCTTTATATGAAACCAATATTTCCCCTTATAAGGGCATTAAATCTGGATGAAATCCTGAAAATGTGCAAATGGAGGACAGCCCACACTGATATCAGCAAATGGAACATGAGGATAATACTGGCGCAGGTAATGGTATTTGCAGATGACATTGTCCTTATAGCAGATAATAAAGAGAACCTTCAGCAAGCTGTAACTGAATGGGAAGCTGAGCTGGAAACAAAAGGAATGACCATCAATGTCAGGAAAAGCAAAATAATGCATATAGGCCGGGAACAGGAAAACATTGAAATACTTTGCAAAGATGAACCAATAGAAATGGTGGACACGTACACTTACCTAGGAACAGTGATCAGCAGGAATGGAAAAGTAGACTAAGAGATATCCAATAGGATAAAGAAGGTAAATGCAATATAATACCACCTCTGCAACACAGTTATAGGGAAGAGGGAGGTAGAGGAGAATGTTAAAGTACATATCTTCAAGGCTATATACCTACCCACTCTCCTTTACGGAAGTGAAAGCTGGGTACCACTTGATAAGTACCTAAGCAGAGTCACTGCAATGGAAATGAGATACCTACGGAGAGTGGCAAGCCGAACTAGCAGGGATCGCAAAAAAAATGAGAAGACAAGACAGGACGCTGGAAAGAAACCAACTCAGATGGTTTGGACATCTCTGTGGGATGAGTGAAGACAGGGATCCAAGAAAATATTTTGAGGCCAGACTAACAGGAAAACGCCCAAGAGGGAGACCCAGAATACAATGGAAGGACTACATCTCCAGTGTGGGAGAGAAAAGAGGGGAAAACTGGGATGCCATGAGGATGCTGGCTCGGAATCGAGAGGCTTGGTTTGCTTGGACAGAGGCACCTCCACGCTGAAAGGCACTAAGGAGAAAGAGAAAGAAGAAAAATCTCTAATTTTTAATTTCTCTGAAAAATGGTATTTAAGGGTTTCAGATGATGCTAAAAATTTATATGATTTCCTTTTTCCTAAAAAAAAATTTTGTTGACCTACTTTACTCAAAGTTTCATCATGTTTTTATAATTTTCTGTGAATATGTTAACGGAATCGGTAACGTTTTTTCTTATTCTTCAGAAAGAAACAAATCTGTTGGTACATAATAACTGAGAAAAAAAAATGTATATTTCCTGAGCTATGCACCAAAAACGTTTAATTTTGTTCATAACTTTTTTTCTACCAGATTATTTTTTAAATAATGACAATAAATTGTTTCAGCTTTAAACAATGCTATAGTTACAGGGAATATTTTGAAAAAACAGCATGTGAATTGGTACAGTAAATTCGAAAGTATGTGTGTATGTATGTATGTATGTGT
>NW_027114634.1:467891-470181 GCF_000696795.3 Halyomorpha halys
TTTTATGATTTGGTTAATCATTTTTTTCAGATTGAAATGAGCTAGTAAATATAACAATTGTTCTAACATGAGTTTTGCCTATGATGCATATGCAGGCTGCTGGTTTTGAAACAATAAAACCGTTCCGTGCATACACACACCACCTTCTTGATTATTAAAACTTGTATTAGAACAAAACTATGAACATTTTAAATGATTCATACATAAGCTCATCTGTAGCAGGTGTAGCTTCAATATTAAACTCAGCCACAGGAATATTATTAGCAGCAAGAGCAGGGGCATACATTGCAGCAGGATAAACAACAGCAGATGTTCCAATCACCAAACAAACATCGCATTCTCCCAGAGCTTTATCTAAATTAAAAATAATATAAAGTTGAAAAAATACATTTAACATTAAAACCTCAAATCATCATTTTACAGTAAATTAATCATATTGCATTAATTATCAAACATCTTAGCATCCTTATATACAAAATATAGACATACCTGTATCTTTAAGCACATCTTCTTCAAGGTTTTCACCAAACCAAACAATGTGAGGCCTTAGCAAACCACCACAACTCTTACAATGTGGTAGATCATTTATTGGTATTTCTGGCCCTTTAAAACTAGGATCAGGTGCGCTAGGAATAACAAATCACATTAAAATGTCCATGAATATTGAAGCGAAAGCTAACAACTCCTCGTTAATATTTCAATCTACCCTAGATAATCAGATTTAACTGAAATAATTAAACATTTAAAACTCAAAATATGTTTATTTGAGCCAAACATTTGTGGCTTTAACACAAAATGGAAGTCAAACTTCACAGGTCATATTCGAACTGACACTGTGAACTGACTCAAAATGCTAAGGAACTGCATCAACATGACCTTTCAAAAAATTAGTCACATTTCTCATCAAAATGAAAAATAATTAATAAAATATAGTAGTGACAAATAACCTTTGAAATTTTATGAAATACCTTTTTTTATCATACCAATAGGTGTTTCAAGTTTTATTAAATTTATTTTGCCATGACCAACTTCAAAGCTCAGTAAATTAGTAACAAGAAGTAATAGGGTCCAAAATACTTTATACTTCGACTTCTTGTCAAAACTTACAATTTCTGTGCTAAATGAATTTTGTCAGAAAATAGTCAACTCTACAATGATCTGGAGCTCTTCAAATAAAGTTTTTGAACAAGAATCTTAGTATGGTATTTAACAGAATACTTGAAGGAAAAAAAGTAGCTTGAACGAGACAATATAAATTTAAAAATGACATAATTAAAATGTCTTCAGTGGCCAAACAGCTGGTGAGTGGTAATTCTGCCACTGACAATTAATATGTGTGTGGTTTAAATATTATAAAAATATTTTTAGATAAAACAAAACAGCAGAAAAAAATCTTTAAAAAAAATAAATATTATTTACTCATGCTAACGAACAAAACATTGTTAAGTTATAAATATTAATTAATGATCTAATATGTAATGTTTCTACACACCAACAAGGATTAAACAAGTGCAAATTGAATCTAAAAAAGTTTTGAAATATATTTTAAAAATGCAACCTTCATAAATTATTAAGTGCATAACAGCCCAATCTTTAACTTTAGAAACAGAACTACCCAGTTCATTTGTATCACACCCTTCTACTTTATTCACTAACTTGGAGTAATTCATTATAATACACCGTATAACACACAGTTGAAATAAACCAAAAATAACAAAATCTAAAAATTTTGAAAGACCTGAAATAACAGCAGATCTACTATTGTTATGAAGGTAGACGAAGATCTATTAATATAGAACAAAAGGGTCATTGTAACTGTACAATGAAAGATCATTACTGATCTCAAAGTTATAACTCATTAGTGCCATATAAAATTGATTGAGTTGAGCTATTAAGGGAAATGGTTCTTCTGCTCTGTAATAGTTTATATATATTATTAACTACTGTCCATTCAGTTATACTTCTCATAAATTAGGTGAAAGACCTTGTGAATTGATTTTCAACAAGGTCTATAGCAGAACTACTATTACTAGTTTTGAATTTTCGATCATGGTTTACATGTGTTATGAGAACCTTTTGAATATTCAAGAGTATAGAAGAAATTGTATTACCAAACATTAACTCCAAAAAGTATAAATTTGTTACTTCTGATACAATATAAAAAACCAGTAGTCCTTTTATCGTCACTTTATTGACAAAACCTGGTTAAGATGAATACGCCAATAATTCTGCCACGAATTAAGATAAAGCTATCCTTTTTTTTTTTTTTACAATTAAGGCCTATAATCAT
>NW_027114634.1:470306-493957 GCF_000696795.3 Halyomorpha halys
TATAGATAAACAGGAACAGCATTTCGACTCTCATTATTTCTATCTTTTAAATCTAGCTTCAAATAGATTACAACTGACTACTTTCACATGCTTAAGAAATACAATTATTATAAGTAACTTATTGATTCATAAAAAAGAAACTGCTACAAATTTAAACTTAGTATAACAGAAATCATGAAACAAGTAAGAAAACAATTGAATAAACTGATCCAAATTTGAAAACAAAATTAGTATTATTTACTCTGCTTCGGAATACTTACTCACATTTTATTAAATTGGTATTATCCCTATCTTAAATGAAATAAGTGGTTGGGATGAAACCTGCTGCAGAATCTAGGTCTAGTATAATTACCTGGAACTTGGCATAATATTTAGCTACTTCGAAGCAAAACATTTCCAGGGCAATGATCCTAGTGTGAGAGTCCTACTTCCAATGCAGTACTATTTAATAACACCGTAATGATGAAGAATAAAACAATATATTAAGTTTGTTGTGAACAACAAACTTCTAAGTTCTATAAATTAATGGCATAAAGCAGTTTGGTCCAAATTGTTTTTCTTTGGACTTCTTGCCAACAATAATTTCCTATTGCTCGGCATAATGTATATAATCAGAAAACAGAGAAAATGAATTTTGATCTGTTTCTGTTTCTAAAGCTCCTCAAATAAACTTAATTGCAGAAGAATTGTTGAATGGAACAGAATACATGATGGTAAAAAATAATCCTAAACTTGGCATTAAAAATGACATAAATAAAATGTTTTAATGTCTTACCCTCTATTTTTAAAAGCTGGTGTGATTGGTGAATCAGTATTATCTGTTATCTGTGAACATTTAGTGCAACGTGTTTTAAAAAGATTTCCATGTAATTCAATAACATTAGTAGATCCAGCACGTTTGTGTAGACCATCAACATTCTGTGTTACTACAGTTAATTTTTTTCCGCTCTCAGCTAACTTTTTTTCAGCAGCAGCAATTGCAACATGAGCCTTAAAAGTATCAAACAATTAAGTATGCATCTTACTACATAAATTACTACAGATAAAAAGAATACATAATAGAACTACAAAATCTTGTTCTGTAGCTATTAATAATTATACAATACAATAAATTTTTAAGATTAAACCTTAAACCACAATGTTTAGAACAGGAACAGCATTTCGACTCTTATTATTTCTATCTGATGAATAGTATATTAAATAATATTAAAGAATAAATCTAGAAACATTACTTTGTTTGGTTGTTTGGTTAAAACAACTTCTCGGCGGTAGTGATAGAACTCCCAAACCAGTGAAGGAGATTTTTTAAAAGCTCCAGGTGTAGCTAACTCTTGAGATCTATATGTTCTCCAAAATCCTCCAGATCCACGAAATGTAGGAATTCCAGATTCTGCAGAAATGCCAGCACCAGATAAAACCAACACCTTATTTGCTTGTTGTAAAATTTGATGAAACTTAGACATGTCTTTAATGGGTTGATTCATTCCTTGTCACTTTTATCTTATCTATGCTATCCAAAAGTAATAATCGTGGCGTAGAAAAATTTTTTAAAAAATTCTTGTTGGAATGTGAAATCTTAATGAATAAAATTAAGGAAAGACAATGAAAAATTCAACAAACATATATAAACAATGAAATACAAGGAGAGAGCTGAAAAATAAAAATGAGTACTTCAAACAAGAAAATGCAACGATAGTGACAAGTTATCAACCGCTTTCAATTACAAGTTCATCATCACAAACCAACAAGTTATCGCAAAGAGCAACTATAGAGTTACTATGGAGAAGAATATAAGGAACTTAAAAAGTTTATGATAGGGACACTCTAAATGATAACTGGCCAGTTATAATGCAATATAAATATTATTTAAGAATCTCAACTTAATTGATGTAAAAGAAAATCAAATTATGACTTCACCGCGATCAAGATTTTTTTTTTTATAAAACTCAAAGTAGTACGTATACTCAGGACAAATTATTAGCCTGATTGTGCTAAAAATAAGTAATAATTGTTTTTCAGACATGATAAATAATTATATTTAATTTATTATGCGTGATACAATTGAACACACATTGTTTCGAACATTAAGTTCAACTTTCAGATTCAGTTTGTGGTACCAGAAGGAACGTAATTATAAGGTTTCAAGTTGGTCTCTTTTTCACACTACGAGAAAAAGAAGTTGAAGATGGCCACTGAGAAAACTCAGGCAAAGGTGAAGAAAATAACCACGAATTAGACCTCCTAATCATTCGAAGTACAAGAAAACCTTGACGTGAGGATATTGGCAAGAGGTGCGGCAGAAGGTTCTGTGTTCTTCCTCACTTGGAATACCATGTGTGAATTGTAGTCCGAATCCTCAAATGCCGTATGGTTAGAATTAACTGATCTCCGCGGAAATGTTGAAAGATATAGCGGAGCAATATTTCATATTTCTTCTTAAGCTACCCTCCGGCATCGATTGTGTCTGGTGGTCAAGAGACCTCCAGCAATAGCAGACATACCATGTCCGTAGCAACTTATTAGCCCATGTAAAGAGCAACCCTCAGGACAGATCTGTAAAGATTAAAAACAACTTGTAGGAGGTAGAGTTTTGTATTATTTTTTCCCATCTTAATTACTTGGCATGTGAAGATTAGATTTAGGTATTACGAGATAGAACCTTCCATAAAGAGGTGAATGTTCAAAGAGGTGAAATGCACCTATGAAGCTGGAATCTAATGCCACTAGGGTAAATACTCTGTCAGCATGGATACAAAAGGTCTCACAATACTAACGAATGAGTTAAGGCTGCACCTGCTAAGAGTCACTGCGGGGAAATTAAATGGTTTGCAAAAAGAAGGTAGCTCTAGCCAGCGAGTTTTTGAAATGGTTTGGAGTTAATGTACTTGTTGTATTTTGTAGTAAAAAAATTGATTGTTTCGTTTTGTATCAGAAATATGTTGTACTAATCATTAGTTCTTACGCTATTTAAGAAATGAAGTCTTCTTATTACAAGCTATTATTGCCTGTAACCTCAGTTATTGTAATTACTAATGTTAATTTTCTTTTAAAAACAACACATATATTGGATTCCATTTAAAGTTTTGGTTTAGTGGTACAAAACAAGCTCTAGCGGCAGGAAATTCAAAACTAACTTATACAGAATGCTACAAGTTAGTACAAGCCTAACCTCCACCGGAAGGGATCCGTTTGAGGGTTGGTTTATTCCATTTGAGCCAATGTATTTGGTTGTTTAATTTGGTTTATCTCAGCGTAAAACCCAGCTGGGTTCGATAGCTGTGATTTAATTGAAATACTGATAAATTTTGACTTTCTCGTCGCTAGCTCTTGTTTTGTACTTTGGTACCAAAGTTTTAACCAAATAAAGTATCTTAAAATCTTTCAAGATATTTAAGATCTGAAGTAACTTGCAACAATGAAACAGCAGTTGAGATGAGGAGGAGAATATTAGCTGCCAATCGTTGTTGTTTTAGATTCCGAAAGCACCTCTACAGCAATTTGGTAACCAGGTGAACGAAAGTTATGATTTATGGGACTCTTATTCGATCTGTACTTTATTTTGGCCAGAGTTGGGAAAAAATTATTTGATTGACAAGAGACAATTCGAATAAAAATATGACTAAACAATCCGAATACTTTTTTATTCGGATATTTGAAGTACTATTTCAATCAAATAAAAAATTAATCCAATACATATTATTCGAATAATAATTTGATTTTTTTTTTAAATTCACTTATTTTTTTACCACCTTCAATTTCTAATGTATGAAGGTCCCATTTTACATATTTAGACGAGTAAAAAACGAAAATGCTATCGATTTTTTTTTTTACTTTTCTGATTTCTAACATGTTAGGGTCTCTTTATATGTTTTGAGATATGTAGAATATGAAAATACCATCGATTTTAAGATCGCGTATCGATTTTTATGAACTTATCTGATTTCTAACATGTTAGGGTCTCTTTGTATGTTTCAATATATGCCAAAAATGAAAATTCTATTGATTTTATGATTGCGTATCGAATTATTTCAACTTTCTTGATCCCGAACATGTTAGGGTCCCTTTAGATGTTTTGAGATATGTAGAATATGAAAACAATATTGATTTTAGTATCGCGTATCGATTTATTTTACTAAGATGATAAATCAGAAAAGTTAAAATAAATCGATACGCGATCTTAAAATCGTTAGCATTTTCATATTCTGCATATTTCAAAATCTATAAAGGGATATTAAACATGTTAGAAATCAGAAAAATAAAAATAAATCGATACGCGATCTTAAAATCGATAGCACTTTCATATTTGAAGAAACGGTGTTTCGCTGAATTTATGAAACAATTTAATGTAGACGTAGAATTGGGAGGTGTGCGATTTATTTTATGAGCAGGATATCCCTTGTTTTATCAAGTTTAGAAGGTGGGTAGGCCATCTTGCCAGGATGACTGATGATTTGACTTCTAACAGGATTTCCATCGAGCCCTTTTTTAGTTGTCATACAGTGAAGAGGGTAAGGCTGCGGTTTGCCGATTGTGTGACTAATGACGCCAGAAAATATTTGAAATTGGATGACAGGGGCACAGTGTAGGAACGCCTGCTGGTTGCAGCATAAATGAGCCAGGTCCGATCATTGATTGTTTTGCAATATCATTGATTGTCAAATGAAAAAAGAAATTGAAGGAATTTTTTTTTTATGAGATTGTTTTTATAAAACTAGATGGGACATCGATTTTGGTCCAAAAAAGATAAAGGTTCAACATTAAACTTATGTTACAAGTTATATTTTTCACTAAAAAAAACTTTCCTGATACGTAAAACAAAGAAATTGATCAAAATTAATTCTCTCAGGAAAATACGTATGTAATGTAGCCTTATGTACCCTCTCCGTACTACTCCTTCTACCAAAAATTGCTTTTAAAACATTTTCAGCAACATCAAACTGTTATTCATCTTGAGAAATAATGGCAAATATTTGAAAATTTTATTTTCATTTTACTATGTTTACCCAAAAATCAGATCAGTTTTCTAAACATCCATTGGGGTCTGTAGTTAAATTGATTAGATGAAGTAAAATAACATTTTACTTGTATAAAAAAATGATTAATGAAAGCTGTTGATGTTAGCGAGTTATATCCCACTTGGATTTTGGAAACTTATTTTTGTACTTGGACTAGGTTGTCTGTGTGTCTATAATTAGTCAGTCTGGGCTTGGCAACAGCCCGCACCTCGCCGTTATCCCTTCACTACCGGAAACAACATGCAGGCAAGTTCTTCCGCATTATTGCAAATACTTATTCAATAAGTTATCGGTCATAATACATAGTAAGTACATTCTTTTATAATATTCCATACAACTCTTCATTTCAACATTCAGTCCCTAAGTTAGAAACCATAAAGCATAAAAGAATAACAGATTTCAATAATGCCGTTGACCTTATCTTCTAAAAATATTGTATTAATAAACTATATAAGTGTTTAAAAGTCCCTACTTTAAGATATTTTAATTTTAAGCAATTGATTGTTTGAAAAACAATAATTTAAAAATAAGCGGTTGATATTTTAACACTCTTTCTGCTGTTGATTATCATCTACTAATAGTACTTTTTGAACTAATTTATAAAACTTTTTTATCGATTTGTATTTAGTAGTATTTGTGCGTATAAAGGAAATCTGGAGTTTATTTGTACCACGTGGGAGTAAAATATTCAGTCTGGAATGTTTCGAAATTGTTTGTTTTCCCGTCATCTTGATATTATTTTAAATATTATGTTGACATGATCTTAACTGATTGTATAGTCAACTTTAAAATATCAAATGGCAATGAGTCCATTTATTTTTTTACGGATTAATTTATAATAATAATCTAAACTTTACTATTGAACAACTTGATATTGAAATCTCAGTAATTTTGCAAGTTTAAAATTAATAGACGGAACTAGCTGACAACTCAGTGAAGTGTAGAAGCCTTTAGATTTCCCTTGCACTATATTACATGTCACAGGTCCTATTTTTTTCCGAATATATGTACAAAATATTGATTGTTTAAATTTTCGTTTTGAATCCATTTTATAAAACATACCTATTGAACCTATTTATAAAAAATAAGAAAGAATTGATTTATATAACTCTTTAACACACTATTATGAAATAAAAATAATCGAAGATAGCAAGCGCTGTGAAATCATTTTAATCACTCCATATTCTACTTTCGTGAATATTTCTCAAGTTCACTTCCGTTTAGTCCTGCATATTATAAACCGTTTACTTTTAATTATTTTGGTAAATGTGTCAAAAATTCAAAATGTTGTTTATTACTATATAAAACTGTTACCTGTCAATAATTCAATCTTTGTTAATAATACATAGGGTGAATTAAATTGATTTAATTTTATGAACTCAATCTGATTTCAATCAAACCTAAACTTTCAGAAACATCAATGAATTGTGAAGTACCAGCTTTGAAAGTATACAACATCTAATTAATAGTAGTTCAAAACATTCTTGAGACAAAAACCTGCGCCAAAGAAACTTCTGAAGGTGGCAACGAGTTTCATATCTGTGTTGAAATCAAGAACAAACAACTGCTCGAAAAAAGTAAGGACAATTTTTCGTTGTAAAATAGACCGTTCCTTGCAAACTTATTCCAACGGACAAGATAAAAAAGCAAAAAGAAAGGATTCCACATGAAGTATAAAAAAAATTATTGATATAAATAAAAAAAAAGATTGGGAGTTTGAAGTCAAAAAATTCAGAAGACGTAGAATAATTTTTGTTTAAATTTTGGTGAAATGTAGACATGCGGTTACTTGTGAAAAGACTGTTCTGAACCATTCGGAACTCGAAGCAAACAAGTGAAAAATGGAACTACGCAGAAGACTGAAGATACCAATAATTTTTATAAAAAGATACCTTCAATAATTTTTATATAATCATAAAATTATAGATGACATTTTTTCGTATGTAAGATGAGATAACATATCTAGTGGGGAAACTGAAAGAGACGTGAGTTATTATCATAATCATAGTAAAATAATTGTAATCAAGATTGTAAACAAACTCACTTCTATTGAGTAGTGAAGTGTCGATGTAATCAGCAGTAACTATCAAAAATCACGAATTACTAACTTTACAGAAACAAATAATCTAGTGAGACAGACTACATAATGGATTTATCTTTTGGGTAATCTGTTGTTTTGGTGCTTTCATGTTAGAGGTTGTGCTGGATAAATGCACGCACCTTAATAGACTTGAGTAACAAGCATTCATTATTAAAAAAAACATACTTTGATTGGGTTCTTACGGTTTATCCCGCCCAGACCAGTTAAAGATTATAAACTGATCTGGATTCATACAATTTAAGAGGGCCTAATTTGAACCATTTCAGAAAAGCATCCGTTGTGGTTTTGTTTACCTTTTTTAGAGCGAGTATAGCAAGCAGAAGTAGACAGCTGTTTTCCAATTAAAGCACTAAGGATATAGCACTAATTAGGTAGGTTATAAACAGAAACTTGTATAGGCGGAATAATAAGTAACTTTTAATGTTTAATGGTGGCTTGTAAAAAACTTTTCTTTTTTTTTATTAATGACCTCTGGTCTATTTTTACGATTGGTAATACTATTATCGCCTACTTTTATTTTATTAAAGGAAAATGTGATTTTCCTATCAAATTAAAAATTATTTAATTATTTACTACAAAATAATAAATTAGGTCATTATTTCTAAAAGGTATATTCTTATGTACAGGCCGCGAAACGTTTTTGAGCTTAGGGTGATTCTCAAAAACATCTACATTTTCTAGTTTGAAATGTCAAGCGAGTGAACCATCATAAAAAAATCTCCCATTTTTCATGTACATAGCTTCCCGGGACCATGAAGAAACACAAAAAAAAGCTCAAATCACTTTTGTAGAAGTCCGAATCCCAATTTTTTTATGATGGCCACAGAAACTGGGCAATTAGTCAGGACATTAGTTTAACAACCAAGTCGTTTGTTTTAATAAAACAATTGAGTGGTAGGAACCATTAGATTTGATAGTAAGTAGCTGTATGAAGTGTCTAATAAATTTCCAAAAACAAAATTATTAAATGTTTATTTATTATTATATCTAATAATAAATAAACATTGCATCCAGGACAATTTAGTCATTAACCCAGTGATAGTGTTATCTTTAGCTAATGTTTGCCCAACTCTACTCGATAGGATCAATTTCCTAATCTGATTTTAGTAATCAAAGAAACAATCCTTTAGTTTAAAATATTTTAAACATTTCTATCGTGAAACACCTCATCATGAACATTTTTTACTAACCCATATGGGCAATATTATCATCCAGCAATGTTTTGACGCTATAGAGGGATCGATGCCTTGTAAAGAGAATTTGAAGTTTACCGCAAATAGCAAATAGTACCGTACTTAATTAGGTGGTTATGCAAAAATAAAAGCACATTTTCAGATGGCTATTAGAAAGTCTATTTATAGGAAGGAAAAACCGTTAGATAACAAAAAACATTTCGATTACAGCACTGTAATGAAGGATAAAACTATATAGAATATAAATAAACATATATATCTAAACGTTCATAGCTGAAAATTGACCTTTCATCTTGAAAGCTAAGCAGTGAAAGAAATGCAATAAAAATCGATTTAGAGCGCTTAAGCAGTGTTATCACGTTGGTTAAATGAAAGTTCCTTCTAGAGGTTCACAAACAGAAAATATGAATCTATGCAAAATAGTGATAATTTTTTGAGTAGCAACCTTATGAATATATTTTATATATTTGGAGAGTTTGTTGTACCTAGATCGTAATTTATCGCAAATAATCCTTTGGTATTCTAACATCTTCTGTTATTTATGCGATGAAACTAAACCTGTGAATAAGCTAAAATGGGATAGACAGAGGACGTGCTGTCGGGAATATACGCAGTCCAGAAAATACAGTAAAGGAGATAATAAGTAAGGATTTTATTTATTTATTTATTTTTTTAAAGAAAACAACGGTACAAAATATTTTATACTCCTAGCCATAAATTAAATAATAAAGACATTTGATATTTTAGATATCGTGATAAAACTGCCAACACCAATACAATTAAGGGATCTAGTGAAACTGATGCAGGATTGTTGTTTCAAGTAAATACTTTCAGCTTTAACTTTAAATGATTTTAATTCAATCAACCTTTCAGATGGATGATTTAAATGATCTTAGGTACACAAGGGTGTGATCATTTTACATTTTTCCGCATATCAATAAATTATAAATATGTTATTTTTTGTTAGTAACTTTTTTTTTTCGTGCCCTCCTAAAAAGATTTTAATTGGTATTTAGTACGTACATATAGGAGGTATGCTATATGCATAGAAGGTTACCTTGGATTCCCTTTTGGCATTATAAGGTTAGGTGAGTAACTGTTTAATATTCTCATTCTCAACAAAATGATAGTGTGTATGAATAATATAATAGGATTCATTGCAAAAACAATTATAAACAATAAGTCCTTTTTTATTTATTTATATTTGCAAGTGTATTTAAAAAAATATAAACAAGAAGTAAATTTGATCTAAGTCTTTTTTTTTTTGTGGTTTTAAAACCCCTAATTTCTTACTGTAACGAAATCAATTTTATTACACCTTATAAAAATATAAAAAATCAAAGTACGAACTTTTTAGAAATGAATTCATAATTTTCTTTTTATTATTATTTATAATAAAGGAGGTAAGAAAAAAAAATTATGAATTCATTTCTAAAAAGTTTGTACCATGATTTTTTATATTTTTATAAGGTGTAATAAAATTGATTTCGTTACAGAAATAAGTTGTAATAATTAGGGGTTTTAAAACCACAAAAAAAAAGACTTAGATCAAATTTACTTCTTGTTTATATTTTTTAAATATACTTGCAAATATAAATAAATAAAAAAAGGACTTATTGATGAAAATGTTAATTTTTTTTATTGGATATTATAAACAGGAATAAGGAGAACGTAATAAATACCAAAAAATCGAGGATTGAATAAATATTCCAGTGTTATTACAATTGACTTTTTTTTTAGAATTCCCCATTAATAACTATAAAGAAAAAAAAGTGATCATCTTATAACTGTGTTCCTCTTGTTCATAAGGAACCTTTTACGTAAATTCTGTATAATTACAAATAAATTAGGAAACTGTTTTTATAATTAATTTCTTGATCATGAAGTCCTGAAATTGTTTTGATTATTGTATATTCCTCGGGCCCTAATAGTTTCAAAGACGGAGAGAATGTGGGATGAGCCAGCCTACGAAGGGGTAGGAGCGGAAATGTGATAAGTGCCAAATTCAAACTTGGCAACTCGTGCTCCAACAAGCAAGCCGAGAAATAGAGGTCGGTAAAGTAACTGATCACCCAATTGAAACTTCGTCATAACACCATACAAACAGCCGCTATGGGCCTGATACGTTCTACAACTAATCCAGAAATACGTGATCGACTCTGGCATTATAGTTTAAATTTTCTAAACCTTAGTCCGAAATGAAGGAAACTATTTAGCTAATTAGCTAGCCAAAAAGCAGTGATAAGTGAGCAAACTCCTATCTATTTCAAAATACTAGTTTTAAAACAAGAAATGGTCTAAAAATAATTCTAAAATGCAGTATCCATTGAGGTTCATCATCCTAATCACAATTTTCTTCATAAGTGCAAACGTTTACATACAAAATTCCAATCACAATACAATTATATGCAATAACTAACAAAATGACTGCCGCAGACAGCATATTCATAAACAATGAAATGAAACGAAATAGCCTTTTATTTATCCAAAAATTGAAATTATACAAAATACAACATAAATATTCACATTTAAAGAAGATGTATATAATTTGAAAAACATTAACTTCTACTTCACTTTTCTTTCCATCTTTCATCATCCTTTCCAGCACAGGCCTTCCCTTTCTGGAGTAATAGTCAGCACAATCAGTCTCAGGGTCACCACCCCTATTGGGAGGGGGCAACCCTTTTCATAGCAGCTCTCCACCAGAGGAGGAGTCCTGCCATCCTTTTGAACACATCGCTCCATCTTTTCTTTTGATGTCCTCTTCTTCGTTGAAGGTCGTATGGAGTCCATTCTGTGGCCATGTTTGACTATCTGTCATCTTCACACCGAAGGAGAAGCCCTGCCCATTTCCATTTGCTCAATCTTCCCATCTTCAGTGTGCCAGTGAGTCCTGTTTCTTTCGGGATCCAAGAATATTTTATCCGGTGCTTTTTCCTCACATTCACAATACCTCTTCCAATATTAACCAGGGATCCATTAGCGTCTTGTTTTGATAAGTGATAAGTAAAAAATAGTCATTTATTATATGTTTGAAGGGTTACGAGCTTGTAAATCCAGAGTATTATTGAATGTTTATTGTTTATACATATTGGAAGAAGCATAAACAATAATACTCTGGACTTACAAGATCGTAACCCTTCAAACATATGATATATGACTATTTTTTACTTGTCACTCAGCGATTGAATTTGGTTAATGCGTTGATAGAAAAACGTTTATAAAAACAAGACACTAATGGAACTCAGGTTAAAGGTTAAATCAAACTAATAGTTAATCAATTTAAAGGAACACATTTAAAAATTTTAATGTCAGGCTTACATTATCACAAAGTTAAAATCTTAGTAGCAATGCCCTTAAAAGAGAAATATTACGACTCTATATTAAGATATTTCTCGGATATCTCCAAAACTTCAAAAACCATCGCCACTCAAAAACTAAACAAATTCCTTGGAGAACTTGCTTAATATATAGGCCTTTATGTTTTCCGAGTACGCTATATAAATTTTAGAAACATTGATCCAAATGCACATCGTTCATTCAGTCAGCGCTACTTGTTAAATTAGATAATGAAATTGCACTCTAAGCTCAAATTGAAAAATTGGGATTCGTGTTTCTTTGTTGAAGAATGCTAGTAGCAAAACCGCATCGTAAGGAGACATATGACATTATATACATGGTTCGAATAAAAAGCTCACGATAATTCTCGTTCGCTTTAAGTCTGCCTCACCCCGTGTCCAGAGAGCCTAAAGAGCGATTCCATTATCTAATTTCATAGACAGATAAAGAACAAGTAAGCAGCACTGACTAAATGAACGATGTGCATTGATATTTGTGAACAACTTCCTATCCAATGTCACACAGAAACTCCCAGACTTTCACGAAAACCCTACTATCTCAGGTACCCACACCTTCAATTTCTCACAAGCTACTCTAACCTTTTCCTCCTTTTCCTATACAGGTCTTTTACTATATACATTCCCATAATTTCTGATAATACACAGAAATTCCTACAATCCTCTATACCTAACTTATAACCTGTTATTATACATAATTATAGTACTTTACTATAATTTTATATTCATACTATCTTCTTCTTATGATGAACTATCAATATTTAACTGTCATCTGCAACGTATTTCCTCACTCCTGCCACCTAATTTTTTTCTACTACCTCTTCTGTTTACTTGCTAGTGCTCTTAATATTCTCATTTTTTCATAATTTTTCTGTTTTCTTGATCGTTACTTTTTTCCCTGGTTTTATTTATCAACCCGTCATATACCTACTTTACATCTATAATTTATAATATAATGTTTTTAATTTTGCTTATATATAATATTTCATTCGGTGTTACTCCGTTTTATTGTTATTATTTATTACTGCATTTCATAGTCTGTTCATCTTATTTCTATTTTGTAGGAAGATAGTCCGGATGGTAGTCAATATAACTACCTACTTATTACTGCTAACTACTTATTGTCTGGTTAACAATAAATAGTTTTCTTTTAGTATTTTGATACTTTTATTGACTCCCACCCTGACTATCTTCCTACAACTTACTTCATACGGTAACTATCCTCTTCCATTATTTCTTTTAATTTACTTTATTTATTTTTCACAATATTTTTGATACTATCTTACAGTCCTAACATAGATTAGAATACATTTTTATAAAATCTTATAGTCCTAACGTAGTTTACAAATGTTTAGTGTTTGGATTCAGCCCAGATAAAACCCTGCAACGTGGGGTGAACCGTTGGCTTCAAATCAATTTTTTCTAGCAATTTGAGTATTGTTTCTGTCAACCAACCAACCGTTAAGTTCAATACGGTAAATGAACAACCTTCTAATAAAGATCATAATGCGAAAACTGATAAATATTTTAACATAAAAAAATTATAGCTTTATCGATAAAAAAAAGAAATGTCGTACACATTTGTCTTATGTACATAGTACATAAGAAGGAACTGATACCTGCAGACTATCTAATGCTATCAAGAAGGACTTTGTATTACTGGGGCAAAATGAGAACCATTTGCAATGTGTTCCACCTAACCGTAAAGTATTTATTTCTTATCACTGTTTTTCGTTGATCTATCGATCCATTAGCTAACAATCTTGAAAAAATTCCAATCAGCCAGTACCTAAGAATACTAAAATATTTCAAATCAATAGGCTCTCTTACACGTGTAAACACTGCGAAGAGCCAAGAGAGAAACTTGTAATAGTTCAATACTAATATTTTAAAACTATCAAAATATTGGAAGACCATCGCCTACTACAGGACTTGAATATGCAACCCCACACAAGTCTGACACTTACATAAACCTCGTAAAATCCCACCAACATTTACGGATGGTACAATTGATTGAATATTTTACAAAAAATGCAATAATAAAAAGCTCTAAAGGCAAGAACGCAACTCCTGCAGACTAAATATGGCAACTCCTTCAATGAGGAATGAGCTTGCTTCAAAACCAATCCTACTACATATTCAAGAATCACAACTAAAAATCTATCTGAACCTACAGGGCCTCAAGTTTCCCTTCTTCAGCCTCAAACATACCATTATTTCCAAAGGCTTTCCATCCTCAGTCTCAAATCTCATACCCTTAACCTAAATTCCAAGAAATGTATAATTTAAAAGATCATACAGGACAAGTAAACTGGAGCATTTATTCTAATGATTTAGAAAATCAATTAGAATTATTGTTTCCATTAAAAACAGAGCAACAGTTTGACTTCTCTATCGAAGAAATGGCAATATTAATAGATCCCACTATCAATGACAGTACATTAAAACCGAAAATGACAAATGTAATCAACTGGCATATTTGCCTCTTATTAACAGAAAAGCGCACAGCTAGTAATGTTACCAAAAAACTTAAAACAGAAATTAGGAAATGTCAAATTTTCAGAAAATCTAACAACTACAACTCAAATTTTACCGAACTACCAAAGCTTTATTAAAAATGATTAAAACCGCTCTCCCTACTGAATTCCAGATCTGGTCAAGATCCGAAGAAGAAAAATCCCAAATATTCGCAGCAAACTAAAAATATTTCAAATCATCCTTAACCAATCCATTATTTTACATGTTGAAGCGGAACTAACCCTTTCAGTCTAAATTTCCCTTCCTTCAAACTTTTTTGGATTCTCGATTCTCATTTTCAAACTCTATTCAAAAATTGCCAAAAAATATTCTGGTCATGATCCAATTACCACAGCTCAATTGAAAATATACCTCACCCCATGGAAATTGTAAATAATAAAAATGATACTGAGTTCACTCTCCCTCTCTTCCCCCCAAAATCTAAATATCATCCTTCTACCACAACCAGCTTACCAACTTCAGGGAAAAGTCTAGAAAAATAAGTCTAGCATATTAAAACACCGACACCTAATCCTATATTCAAACAACGTGATTCCTGACCACCAGTTTGGATTTCAAATATACTATACTATTATTGGGTGGTAGATTTTTTAAAATTACAAAACATATTTTTTTCGGGATGCTGTGTGAAACGAAAAAAAAATCCATTTTCACTACCCGGTGGATGTTTCTGGATATACCTGACATATGTAGAATTCCATTGATATTGAAACAAAATAAGTTACTTAAAAGTGATTTTTTTTTTTCTTATTTTGATTTCACAGACAACCGAAAAGGGGTCTTTCTAATGCTTTCTCTATAGAGTTTAGTCGTAAATGAAATAATATGTACTCAATTTGTAGGAAATTTTTCATCCTTTAATTTTTTATCTTTTATCTTTAAAATACTGAAAGCATTTACGACGTTTTTTTGTTCCTATTCTCAGCACCTCAAGCAATATGAAAAATAGTTGATAAAAAAATCCTATAATTTAATGTACGCATTTTGTTGGAAAAATTTCTATACTTTAGTTTCACACCGAACGTTATCTCCAAAAAATCCTTAGTTTTATAGTTAATTGGGAAGAGCTATTTATTATCATAAATAGTAGAAATATGTGAATTTTCAGCTTTAGTAACATTTTTTAGGATCGTTATTTCATTTTACTTATGTTTTCTTTAGCTTCAGTTATTATGCGTCACTTGTACTAAAATTAATATTTCATTAAAACACCCTTCTGACATAGGATGTTTTATGGGCTCTTTTGATTCTTCAATGTTATATTAATAAAATATTTTTACAAAGTTCCTTCAACAGACTTTTTTTTTTTGTATTTATATTTTATTTTACCTGAAGTACAGAGGAAGAGGGAATGATATACCCACGAGGCGAAAGGCAGTTTGAACATTTATACGTGTAATTATATCTCCACTGATGACGTATACTCCCAATTTTCTACCTTCATAAATTATTTTTTTCATTCTCCAATTGGATTATACTAAAATTGGAACTAACATCTGAAATAATAATGAATTAAAAATATGTCTATGTATCGTTATAAATACCAATTTCTAATTAGACAATTTTAACATTAAAAACAAAAATTAAAATTCATTTATCACAGCCACTATTTGTTAAAACTTTATCACCGTATAAAGGTGGTCTTGTAAGGAAAATGAAATGTGTTGAGACTAAAATGCATAAAAATTAAACTATTTATTTAAAAAACATTAACCAGTCTCAAGAAAGTATCTAAGATTATAAATAAAAGTAAAATATTTATATAATATATAGTAAGAGGAATTATCATGGCCGTGCAAAAATTCGAACACGTGCTTTCAACGTTAATAAAACTTTTTGTGCCCTTCTGACTCCAGATAACAAGTCTTGTAAAATATGTGAATTCCCGTGCGCATGCTTATGTTTGTGAATGGTCTAGCTGAAGGCTGAAAATTAATCTCATAATAAAGCTTTTATATTAAAGTTTGAAGAATAAAATTTCCCAAAAAAGCTTTATTAACTAAATTCTGAAATAAAAATGTTTTATTTCATAATGAAACTTTTAATCCGCCAAAATAAAAATTTATTAATCTTGTTTGCTATAATAAATGTTAACAGTTTGGTTCGGTATCTGGCTATACCTGGATTTTAAAAAAAAGAGTGTTCTTAAATTAATTAATATTCAGAGTCAGTGGAAAAAAACTTTGGTGTGGTTTGTTGCCATAATATTTAGTAGAAATTAATTTGATGCGATGTGCTCGCCGCACTAGATTTTTATCAATTCATTAGTAATCAAATTAAACAGTATCAATATAACTGTATATTAAGTTCACCATGAGATCAGTATTTTACAACCGAAATAATCGGTGAGCCAAAATATTTTTTCCCCCAATGGTGGCAGTGCCTTCCTTCTATAAATAGTACTGCTTCTATGCTCTGGCATGTTTTCCTCTGTAATGCACTTTAATTTAATACACAGAATTCTCATTTTCCGATTTAAAGAGCAATTTTATTATATTATGTAATTTTACACGACTTTAGACTGGACACTTTCATAGTAATGTAGTGCATTTAGATTTTTATCTAGAAACCATTAATAATGAATTTCAATTTTATCTCTTTTACTATGTCCAGATGTAAAAAGCACATGATATTAAGATAAACTTAAGGCACGAAAAAATATTCGCCAAAAATAAATCAACAACATGGTGATTTCTCGTCATTGGGAAACAAAAAAAAAGTTTAAAAAAAATTATATCTCGGGAGCTATTTAAGTTTAAAAGCTCCATCGGCAAATTTGTTCTGCTTAAAAAAGATATTTAATATTCTTATGGTAGGAAGCTTAAGAAAACCTTATTCACTGATTATAAATGAGAGAAAATGAAAATAAACTAAAATTCTGGTGCTGCTGTAGTTCAAAACCTACTTTCCAAGGACATTTATTCATTAAAATTGTTTTATAATATGGTAAAAATTGCAACATTTTATGGCAAAAATAAACATGTTTTATTTGCTATAAAGTAATTATATTTTTCTCAATCAATTGGCCATTATTTTTTAAAGAAACGGCTTAGTAACAGTAGACAAGGTACTGCTTACTCATGTTGGCCCTGGCTCCAGACATAAGCCACTTATTATGTTACTTAATTGAGACCTAGGATTCCATTTGAGATGGTAATAAGTATGAAAATTTCACTATATAAATCATTAAAAAAAAGTCTTTTGTAAAAGGGTATCGTTCAGTGATGATTACGATATTGATAACAATTTTAATTCAATAGCTCTTTTTATTACCGTAAAATTATATAAAAACATGCGTAACCAAAAAAGTGTAAATCGTCATAAATTGTTCATTAACCGTGTAATAACTAGAAACTATTTCCAAAGTTTGTTACGTTTGCTTTCGACGTTGGGAGTTTTAGGAATATCTCAATAAACGATGAAGTTTTTTGCAAACATTAAGGTAAAAAAAATTTAAGTAATTTAAAATCTCTATAAAAATTGTTCTTTACATATTTTTTCCCCAAAATCAATAGTTTGAAATTTCTGGCTTCCATAATAGGTTTACCAGAAAGCCAGAAAATCCCATTGTTCAAGAGAGATAATAGGTGCCAATTCGGGATGGAATTTGCTTGTTTAATATTTTTTATATAGTTTTTTTTTATTACCTTTATTGGAATTTACAACTGTACATAATTATACGTTTAGTAAATTTGATGTATGTCATTATGGAGTGATACAGGCTTGTTGAGAAACTACCCATTGGTAGCACTCAATTATATATAGTTAACGAAAACAAAACAAACGAAATTCAGTTTCTGTTGGTCACTAATATGACTGGAAATAGAGGAAAGAGAAGTATTGCAATTGTGAAGTAATTGTTTTAAAATGAGCAAGTATTAATTTCAACTCGATGTAGGGCACTAAATGAAATGTGTGTGATGCGCGCACATCAGATTTTATTTTTTCTCATGATTATTTCTCGGAGATAGATGACGTACGTTACTAGCAAGGAATAATAAATACGCAGGATACATACGTTCTCAAAAACGGCAGTGATTACAGGGAAATTCACAGGCTAATCAAAATCTATCACCCCAAACTTTGCCCTACACCTTAAAATAAGAGATCCTATATGGCTTCTCTAAAATCTTTAAAATAGAGATGGTATTTGGATATGTCCGTCATACCCTAGACATAATATGTCCATCGAAATATCCTTGACTCTTCTGAAAGAACAAAATGCGATGTTATTTGCCTCGTTATGGCGTTGGCCTAAGCCCATGGAGCAAATACTGCTACAAGTTTAGATGCTTATTAGTAAAAAATACGTGACCTTTAACAGTTTCAACTTTCAGGACCTACTAAGAAACACGATAAACATCTTGACGAAGTTGTTGGTGCTATATACACTGGCCGTAATAAAAATTACAAGAACGGTGACAAAATTAATATTATATGCTGGTGGTTACTATCTCTATTCAAAAACATGAAGCTATGGAATTCTTCCTTCCGAAAATATAGCAGAAAAGTCACTTTATCTTTTCTTCTTAATTTTAAATCCTTAAACAAAGAGGAAGATTCTACAGTTAGGGGACAAGGATGACACAAAACATAGTAGATACTATTGAATTCCAACGTTTCCGTTCACCATTTTGACATTGGTTACGTTCGAGCAGAAATTTCAGACAAAACGAATACATTTAATAATTTGCCTTTAATATTTTTGGAGTTACTTTTTAGCGCCACCTACACGTGGTTCTTTTTGATTTATGATAGTCAATATCACGACTATCACTATATAATCATTCATTTCTGGTTGCTGTCGGCATAATATTTGAGATATCATGTCATTAAACGGGTGTAGTTATAGTGTAAAAAGAATTCTTTTATTTTAATTTTTAAACATTAATATTATCACGCTCAAACGATGCATCAAAACATTCGTCCGACTGCTAAATTATATTGCTAATCATTTCACATAAGGAAAATTTTCGTATCTTATGAAGGGTTTTATAACAAAAAACAAAGAGAACGTGTCGCACTAATGGTCACACGCTACAAGCAAACAGACCCAAGACAAAGCATCAACAAAGTGTTCCAAAGTCCGAAGCAGTGTTGCCATCAACTATTGTATTCATGATTATATTTACAAAGTATTTAGGTTACAAATAAACATTTTTAATTACAAATCAAATATTAAAACTAATTTTCTACAAAAAAAATGTCCACTTGCATGCAAATATGAAGTCATTAGGTTAGTATAATTATAGTAAAATAATTTTTAATAGATCCAAAAAGTTCACAAAAGTTGGATTTCTAGAAACGTCGTACAAAACAGAATTATAGAATAAGATATGAATATATTTTCTTGAGATTATAAATGATATGTCGTTAAAATTATTCAAGTAACGTCTCCTATGAATTAATAATATCAATAAACTGAAAGGAACGTCCTGAGAATACTTGTGTTTTTGATATCGGCGTTCATGATAGTAATTCAACCCTGATGTCCTAATATGTACTCTTTAATAATGGTTGCTATATCATTGCAGGAGGGTGATAGATGGCACCAGATCCAGTCTACCAAACCCTCCGCCAGGCTGCGGGCTGCCCGAGCGATGCCTCAATGGATTGTAAGTACAGAACTTGGTCCGTTCGCCAGGCTATTAATAAGAACGGTACTTACGTATTATACGTCCAATTATATGTTCCATAGCTTTCGGTTATAACCTTCTATGCACCTTTCTGACGAGTTTGATTTGTGGCATTTGGTGTATATAATATGATGTTTTTAAAATTATTATTCCCTTTTTTTCTGAGAAATATTTTGGGAAATCAATGGGGTTATTACTTGTTATTAAAACAATTACTGTTTTAATTAGATCAAAACTGCCAATTTTCATTTACTAAAATCATAAACAAATCTCTTCTTCCTATCAACGGATCCTTTTCAGTTTGGCTTAAAGAGATCAGGGCCTTACCAAGCAGAGGTCTTTACTGATGGAAATGGATAACCATTAAGTATTTGATGATGAACTAAAAAGGATTCATTCCATGTTATGGTGTCAGGTTATAATTGCCAGGCACATAATACGTAAGTACATAGCCAGGTATAGTACCATGAAGTGATGTTAAATATATGAGTAGCCACCACCAATAAACTATTACTTTTCTTCACAAAATAAAAAAAAAAATATCTCAATCAGATCTATTGATAAAGGTATAATTTGTTGATTATAACATGAATATCAATATAAGTTCATAACGATGTTTTTTTATCATGTTTTCAAAAAGATTTGTTAGAAATTTCTCCACACTTTTATTTTAAAAAACAAAACAAGTTTCGTTCATTTGCTCAATACCCAAATAAAAGTTTATACTTCATCATACCCGCCCCACTAAGACCCCCAGGGAACGGTACTATATCAGTTATGAAATGCTAAGAGGAAACTTTAAGAGAGTTAAATCGACAAATATTACAACGGCGCCCAAAATTGAAAAACGGCCTGAAACCGCCACTCCCCCTTTTTTTTCGTAACCTACTTCATGTTTATATTTGGTTAATACATGACATGAATACATATTACATGATAATATACATCAGTAAGATATTGCCTTTGATTGCTTTGTGGCATTATAAGGTTAGTTGCAGGGTCCATTAAGGTAGTTAGAAGCATGTAGCTAACTAACATGTAGTGGATTATCGGGGAGGACGTTCCGCTAGTTAGGAGTGAAGTAAGATCGCTTTAGTCTGTAAGGCCCTTTCCTCGTCGTGGGCGTCGACCAAGGGGGCAAGCTCTGCCACCCCTCAGGTCTTGATGGAGCGGCGATATCTCGAAAAAGGGAGTTAGAACAAGCCTTCAATCCATCAAAAAATTTGATGTACCTGCGACTTAAGTACACCGGGGACATTGGGGAGTTGGAGCTCTTCACGTATGACACTCTGATGATATACCGTCACGCCAAGGTAAGAGGATGGTATTAGAAATCTTCCGCCCCTGTTCATCCACTACCAATCTCTGGGGAAAACAGCTCTTTTGGCCTTTTTTGGAAGGAGGACATGACAATAACATGAGTTTTAGACGGGTGCACCCTGATGCCATTCTTCTTCAATACAGCTACGATGGTGGCAGAAGCTTCCTATGCAAAGGTGAGAGCCCGTTTTAGCCTGGCGCTAGAGGCATAGATTCCTATATCATAGGCATAGGCTGTAACCACTGCTTCTCTATGTTCCAGAGACACGATTGGCTCAGTGAAGATGACGAAGAGCAAGTGTTTCAGCACTGAACCTTGTGGTACTCTGCAGGTGGTTTCTCTTCATCTGTTCCACGAACAGTTCTCGAGTACCTGGAGTTTTGCCAAGTGATGGTCACAAGAGACAACCTTTTGAAAACCGGTTTGCTCCGGTAGAATTATATGAGCAGCACCTTAGTGGTCTATCTGTTGATGATGTACCAAACGTTCAAACACCTTGATAATGTGTGAAAGGAGGCTAATTGGTCTATAGTGCTCAGACAAGTTCCCTTTCTCCCCTGGCCTTAGTAGCTGCAGAAAAATAGCTTGTTTCCATGCCGTGGGAAAATATGACAAGTGCATGCACGAATTGAAGATGTTTAGCAGGTACGCTTTTACCTTCCTGGGAAACATCTTCAATAGCACATATAGAATCCCGTCCGGACGCTCTGTTCCCTTTGTGGAGAAAATGGGTTTGTCATTATGACTGAGAGACTATCGGATGGTGGTGACGGAGCACTATTTGTCCTTTCAGCACCCTTCGCAGCATAGTGTGAGGCCAGTAGGACAACCTGTTCTCCAGATATCAGCAACTCCGCATCGGGTGTTAGATGGATCGACTTCCTCTAGGCCACAAATGTTCTTACCAGCTTCCAAAATTTACAATGATCATCGTGTGTTCGTCGAAGCTGATCATGCCAGAGGGAAGTCTACCAATCCCGCACTAAGCTATATATCTGCCTCTTCATTACGTTAACAGTCGATTTCAGATTATAGTCAAGCGATCGGAAGTACATATTACGAAGGTTGTTCGGCTGCCTGATGAGAGCGAGCACATGTTTTGGTGGCTTCCTCCTGTGATTGGGAAGTAGGGAGAACTATGGTATGTTCCTGTTTGACCCCTTCTCAATGACAGTGGTAACGATTTCAACCGCTTCCTCAATCTCTCTATGTGTACAACACGGTACTATTGCAGGCAGTGTCTCGTCAACCCTTGACCTCTATCCCTTCCAATCAGCTTTATGGAGAAGGTACTTGTTCGCTGGTGGTCTAGCAGGAGTACTCTCAAATCTATATTTCACTGGCCTGTGATTGGATGGGCCGAGAGGGAGGGCTTGGCTATCAGTGACTATGTGGGCGTTCCTGGTCAGGAGAAGATCAAGAGTTGACGTCCATGCAGGTCGAGACTGATCTTTAAAGGTGTTAACCCCTGGGTGGAAAAGAGCCAATCTGGTCTTCGTAATGTAAATGCCTAGTGGATTACTACTGACTCATAACCAGGTAGTGTGTCGAGCGTTTAAATCTCTAAGGACCACAAACCGTCTGGTAGCCTCGGCATATTGCAGCAGGAACTTCATAGAAGTGAGCGCAGCCCTCAGTCTCTTATACACACACACCTGAAAGTGTACCGATGTTTTAATCGTACATCAACTGTGACTATTTGTGTACCAACCGTCGCAGCCACAGGGTTAGGGATGCTCCTAGGAGGGATATCCTTCCTGACCAAAATCATAAGTTAGAAAACGAAGTGCGCCCCAGCACCTCGTATATTTTAATCACTTATATAAAATCCCAAATATACTATCTCAATCAGTCCTTAGATTGGATCAGTGCTCCAGTAAAAGAACTGATGCTAAAAGAAATGTATACAGCTTTATTTTAATATTTTCTATTGGGGCTATGAAAAAAATAACGCCTTCTCGGATCTGAAGTGTACAGACCTCTCGG
Source organism: Halyomorpha halys (assembly GCF_000696795.3). Lineage (NCBI taxonomy): Eukaryota > Metazoa > Arthropoda > Insecta > Hemiptera > Pentatomidae > Halyomorpha > Halyomorpha halys. The sequence continues at coordinate 493,453 of NW_027114634.1, forward strand.
AACGATGTATAGCCACGAAAGTATACCCAGGACGAGGCAATAAGCACAGTATCGGTTAGTGCAACTACAGCTAGCCTATGTTGTTGAAGAAGCATCTCGATCTCAGCCTGCTTCGAAGAGAGGCCTCTGACGTTGTAGTTCAAAATGATGTGTTCAGGCATAATCACGTTCCAAAATTTTACCGATCATTGTAGTGACCATGCCCAGCATTTGATCCATGCGTGAGCATTGCTGTTCGATTGCACCATTCGACGTAGAAGCAGTTATCGTCGAGGCAGGCTGAGTCAGCTGTGGGGACTGCTGCTGTGTCTTCTTCACAGATGTTCCACCCATGAGTTCAGAGAAAGCTAGATCCTCATAGACTAACCTGGTGGACCTCTTATGCATAGCAGGCGCTGGAGCTGGAGCCGATTTCTCACTTAGCTCTACACTTCATGACGAGTTCCTGCCGTATGGACGCTCCTTAGAATTGGCTAATTTTTTTTTTTTTTTTTTTTTTTTTTTT
>NW_027114634.1:495205-506876 GCF_000696795.3 Halyomorpha halys
GTGTTGTAGCAACAGCTTTGCTGACGTGAGTCCGGCCCGGGGTCTCCTGTAGATGCAGGTGAACGTGTAGCGATGTTTAAACCGCACGTCCACTGTGACTAGGTGAGTACCCTCGGTCGACGCCACTGGGTTCGGGATGCTCCTTGACTTGGCTAAGTGTCCTACCATTCTATTATATAACTTGCACTGAGGTTCACTCGTACGGCATTCTGGGAGGAGGTGGGATTCCCCACATCGAGGACACACGCAATGCCTATCACAATAGACCTTTGTATGACCATATTGTTGGCACTTACGACACTAATAATTTTTCCGTCAGTGTGCTGAGACTGTAGGTTATCAGTATTTTTAAGATACTGATGTAATGATTTATAATATATGATCGGGGTAGTACAGACTCTTCGCGTAGCTAGAATGCGGCCTTTTTGGGAACTGTTACCTTCTTACCATCACTGTGAGCGTGAGGCCGCCTTGCTGCACGGACTTCTTCATGAAGTAGCTGAGTCTTGATCTTGATATTGTTCCATTAACTCGTCACTATCAGAGGAGCCCGACTTACGGGGTGGGCTCTGAGAGCCACCACTGATGGACTTGGGCCTGCTGATTGGTTGTTGGGTGTTGTGGGGCGTACCGCCTTCAACTAGCTGACTCTCAATGTCTATAGCTAAAATTGTATTAACTAATCTGAAGTCTAAGACTAAACTCTAAACACTCATGTCTCTGGTCCAGAGCACGGAAGGCAAATTTTCACTTCGCGCAATTCATTTAAACAAGTTAAACTAGGACTAACCTGAGTGTCTTCTATTGGTCCAAGAGGATTCCTCAACTGGTGTCAACACTTAACAAACAGAAAAACACCGCAATAATAGGTATTCTTCGAACTTCTTAACTTACCCCGGTTTTCCTGGAAGCTGAATTTTCAAACAAACAATTGTAGCGAGTAGGTTGGTTGATGTACATGTCACAATCTCACGATTGGAGATCACAACACACACAAAAAAAAAAAGGGCAATCCTAGTTTAAAACGGGAAGAGGAAACTTGAAGATAGTTAAATCGAGCAATATTTAAAAAGCGCCTGAAATTGAAAAACGGCGTGAAACCCACCATTCCACATAAATATATCTGTTGTAATCGCCTTATAGGCTCAAAGGTCTGACTACAACTGATTTCGCAGGGCCATAATCTAAAATTTATTTTGAACGGATTTCTCAACTTTCTAGTGTTTAAATGTTTTTCAAAAAATTACTCTTTTCTGAAACAGTTTTGGAAAATTGACCTCACTAGCAGCGTTTTTTAAAAGCAGTTTTGAGTATAAATAATATCTGTGATTAATGTTTTATCACGATTTTCGCAGTTTAAAGTAGGTATTTAAATCTCCAATTGTCCAACTTTTCCGTTTTTTAAATTTCACAGGTTGACACCCCACTTATGGGCTTCTTACTACGTGGTAAAATGGCACACGCCATGCTATTTACGGTTTGGAGGGAACCCAAAAGTCAGTTCTGTTATTTCTGTTTTAAGAAACATAAAAGGTATTACGTCAAAATCGAAATATTCATATAGCGTAACCTAATTCGAAATCTATAATGACAGCAATTCTAAATTGTGAAAAATCTTCGAACGACATGTGAAAAAACAAAAAAAAACTTATGTGTCTGAATTTGGTTACCACGTGATGTAAGCATTGAAAAAATGTTATTAGTATAAAACACGATAGAATCAGGATTTTGCGGCAGCTTTGCTTTGATAGCGGGGCTCAAAGCAATTATATATAATAAAATAAAAGTTATATTTTATTTGGAATAGGACAGTGTCTAGTGTCAGACTGAGATTCAAAGTTAAAAACAATACTGAACGTTATCCTTAACAGGCTTATTCTAGAGTGACTTTTCACAAGGCCATATAAGCCACTGGTTAATACTATTTCTAGACCATTTGTCACTTATGTTTATTATTATTTGTAAAGTTTAATTCCACTCTTCATATGTTGAATTAACAACGCATTGCTTAACCTCAAATTTGTCAATTTCAACTATAAATTAAACAAGGACAAAAATAAAAATATGAATAAATATTGACTTACATACACTCTATATATATGTGTGTATGTGTATGAGAAATTTAGTTCAAACATTAAATTTTAAGCAAAAAAGTGTAAAACGTGGATTTTGTTTAGAAAAACCAATACATTTTGTTGGATGATTGCTATTGTTCAGATCACACGCGGTGGCCTTCCACAGTGTTTGGCACCTCTCACAAGGATGATCTTGACCACACCTCAAGAATCTTGGTTTGTGGTGGTAAAGGCTCGACTGTGTTCGTATTGACAACTCATGCATGAACTTTCTCTCTTATTTTATGAGTTTAATTTTAACTTTAGTTTTAAATAAATTGATGATATTAAAAACAAATATTATCACAAGATGTTTCTATATCAACAAAGAAGAGTGGGAAAGGTTATTTTGATCGAGGTGTAAAACATTACAGATAAGACAAGGGAGAATTCTTTTCTTTCTGGATCGGATTTAAACATTCCGTGAAGCGTTGAATAAGAAAGGTTTCAATATTGAAGTTATAATTGAGGCATTCGGTCGTAAAACATGTGAACTGACAAAATGAAAACATCAACTTTTTTTTCATGATCCCTTTCTTGGTAATTTCTGACATACGGGGTGGTTATCTACAGGGTACCACCCCATCCAAACCATGATAGTATAGGTCTATTTTCATTTCGTGGGACCACCACAAAAATAAAAGTCGACTCCCCAGGCCGAAGCGGAATCGACGCCGCGGTTGTTCCGAAGTCCAAAGACCTACGGCTCAACTCCCTCAGGTAATGATGGCCCAGAACCTCAATGCTAACAAAATAGAAGATCTAGTAGAGAAAGGGATCTGTGAATGAAGTTTCATTCATAGCGACATTGATATTTTACTGATAAAGATGCTGGGAAAAAATGTTGAACAGACGGCGCATTTCTCCTGTACCTTCCTCTGTTTATTTCTTTATTTAAATGAGCACTGTCTGATTTTTAATATATTATTTTTTTTTTTACATTTGTTTTGTATAATTTTTACCACTACAATATTATATTATATTTTATCTTCTATTAATATCATCTACTATCTACTTAATGTATTCTCATATGTTTCCAAGTGTGTTTCTAAATATTTTCATTTTCTTGTAGGATTATTATCTAGTTTTTTTGTTTTCAGTCCTAACGAAGGCCTGAAATTCAGTTCGAAAAGTCGGTAAAAATGAAGTAAATTCTACTCATTTGTGTATCATTACGAACTGTACCCCTGGCCATCTCCTGCTTATATTGAATCTACGGCCAACCATAAACACTACATGATAAATGGATTATGATCATGAAAATTACACAGAAAGAATCCTAACGTCGTATCCTTTGTAAGTAAGGAAAGAAGATTTAGTTTTGCTCAATACCTAAAAAAATGAAACCTCGTCGTTTTCCCCCACGACCCATTTTTAAATCGTCAGCAACATACAATCTAGTGTTACTTCCAGGTCAAAACACCCAGCCTCAACTGTTGCAGGTCTTTTAACTAGTACGTGTGATTAAACTCGATAATATTTATACTTTTAGGCTAAGGAAATACTAATAATCTAATCTTAGTGTTTCCAAAGTGATAAATCAAGAGTCGAACATTACACATTAATGGAATCAGTTCATCCTAACGATTATAAATATAACGTTATTGTTGGTCGGTAAAAAATCATCCCTATTGATTGCTTATTTTTCAAAATAAGAAAAAGAAACATTCAAGCAAAATAAATGATTTATCGAACAACTAACAAAAATATCACTTTAGCATTATTCTCTTTTAAAGAGGAGGACAGTAGAACTACTGAAGATCAATAAGGATATCCAAATTTACTTTGGATTGTTGAACCTTGTTCTATATCTAGCTGTCGATTGCGAAAATAGAAAACGACACTGGCAGAGCATTCTAGATTGAAACCTCACAATTACTTCAGGGATGGTTACGAATTTTATTCGGTTTTTAATTAAATTGTATATGGTGAGAGCTTCCGAGATGGATAAGGTTTTATAAAATATTACGGTGTTAAAATAGATTAGTATTTTTAGTTGTATTGTATTCCTAATTAAAACTTTTAGAAAAAACTTACCAGAAACCTACAAATTTGATTTTTATTTATAGCTATTCTTGCTAATTATAACATACAGTATGCCATAAAGCTATAATTGAAACCTGATACCTGATAAAGTGCAAATACCTTTTGCATGATGAATTGAGATGATTTGAACTTTATTTTTTACATATTTTTGGTTTAGAACCATAAGAAGAAAAAAAAGCTAAACAATAAAAAAAAAAAGTATTTAAAAAAAAAACAGTAAAGAAAAATCATAATTAACGAAATGCAATAATTAATTAATACACTTGGTTAAAAAATAAAGATAATACGATAAACAAGTTTTGTTAGGTTTTATCTATTAGCATTTGTTTGGTGTGTTCGTTGTTGTATCTTTATAGTGATATGTTGTCGTTTCCTATTTTTTGTATGAACAAGATTTCGAAAATGGGAGTAAAACAGAAAATGTTTTGTGGCGTCGGGAGCTGTATGTGGGCCATAATTATTAATAGGCTAAATATTTTACTATATTAAATTAAATTAATTATTACTGTTTACCACAATTTAATAGCCCAAGCCAGACAACATAGTTAAAATATACTAGTGAACGAGGATAGATGTTTACTATCCTCATAAATATGTTTGTTCCAGACAGGAGTTGAATAAGTAATTATTGGGCTTATGACGGTTTTGTGTAGGATTACTTTGTTTATAATTATAATTTAGAATTCCTATTACAGTAATAAGTAAGCTGATGATTTTTAGCCTTATTGAATTTATTTTTTTGTATGTGTTTGGAAAACGTTAAATATTTGTCCAGTTCTAAGCCTAAATAATTAACCAACTGTAGTATTATTAATAACTATGTTTTAAATTATGGACAGTCTCTTTTTATTGAATATGAGATTATTGAATAGCTTGCCTTTCCGTTTACCATGTGTGACCGTTCGCTTTACTCCATTTTTAAAAAGGAACACTGAGTTTTTTAAGAAGATCCTTTAACTTGTTTACAATTGTATCTATTCTATATGACGATGCCTATATGGCTGTGTTTAGTTTAATCTGCATAGATTAAACTTTCTACAGACGTGTATGAGGGGATTGAGTCGTTTGTGGCCGAGGGAGTTATGGTGTCGATCTTAGTAACCTCGGAACTGCAGAGACACCAATTGGAATCCGGCCTAGGAGTTGACCAGCAGTTCTATGGAATGAAATATGGGCCCTCCCACCATTGTTAGAATAGGTTAGTCACCTCTTAATAACCACCCGTTTACTTGACGCAGTGCAGGTCCAAGGGGGATTGTGTCTCTCGACCTCCCTTTAGAAAAAGTGACAAATATATTTTCAAGAAAGAATGTTCAACAAAATTTCCGGAAAATCTTAGGACGAGAATTGAAGAAAAAAACAATAAATGGTTGCAGGTTATCAGGTACAATGGAGAATTTGACAACACCGAAAGGAAGTACCCTTAAAATACTTTTCCACCACAACCTCGGGAGCAGGCAAAATGGGCTCCACAATTTCTCTCCCACCCACAATCCCAGGAAATGGGGTTTTAGAGACAAACTGCATAATCTTGACCTGCATAAAGACTCCCTATGCCCTACTTGTAGTGTTCCGGAAACTGTTGAGCACGTGGCCCTTTTGAGAGATTAAGGGCTTGGATGATGGGAACCAGGGGAATTTATGTCCTGACTGAGTGGAGTTTCTTCATTGAGTGAGTGAGGAAAATTTCATGTGGTTCAAAGATTTCGTTTGTTAATGGAAGACGGCAATGGGTCCAGCACACTTTATCCTTGATGCTCAAAAAGAAAGGAGTGAATCAACTCCAGGAAGACTGCTGAAAGATGGATGCAACCCTCACTCAAAAATTTATTAAAAATCAAAAATTAAAAGACAGATATTGATGAGAAACTAAATGTTGTACATTGTTTGATTACAGTGATATATTTTTACGCATTCATGTGTAGCATCCCACGATTGCTATCGTGCACGATGGTAATCAAATAAATAAATCCACCTGAAATGATCAGGCAGGGGGTAAAAAAAAAATGTGTATTAGGGAAGGTCTGAGATATACATGTTAAATAGAGCAGGAAAAAAATAGAAGCTGATAGGTATGGGATAAATAGTCAGTGTTGTTTATTGTGATATAGAATGTAGGATCAAAAGAGATGAAGGATATAAGGTGAAAAATTGTATTTTAACTGTTTATAGATGAGATCTATGTGGCAGATCTTGTCAAATGCCTTTTCGATGTCGAAGAGAATTGCTTCTTTTCATTATTACCTTTTGTGATATAGCTTCTGAGTCTAGCCAGTTGTGCTTCGGTTAAATGTTGGGTTCTAAACCCAAACTACTCGCTAGGTACGATGTTATATCGGGAAATGTCTTTCATTAATCCGGTGAACAAATGCATTTCAAATATCATCAATAGATCAAATATCTATTTAACAGGCTAATTGGTCTGTAAATAACAATTTCTGGAGGAAATGTTTGTTATGAGGATTGGCTTGACTTTGGCTATTTTCCAGGAAGATGGTAATAGTATAGAGTTATAAATTTTGATCAAGAAAATAGTAGTTTTTTTACTCAAGCTTTAACGACTATGTTGGGTACGGAATCTTGGCCGGGGGATCTCTAATATTTAATTTTAACTATCCTTAACCAGGAAAGTGGAAGAGTTAAAATAAATAACAAATATTTGATTTGATTTGAAATTTAGTTACTATTATTCTTAAAATTACTATTAATAACATTTTGTTTAATATTTAGCACTAAGACCAATACTACTAAAAGATTATGAGTATTAACAAGTGGTTAGTTATCTGAATCAAAAACATTAAACATCCTAATGAACCATATAACAACAGCTTAATCGCTTTTCAAAATAATGGTAACACATTTAAGTCCCCATCCATTGGAAACAACACCACACTTTAACATGAAGCTTTGACGCAAAAACAAGCGACATTTACAGTGTCTTCGAAACGTTTTTGGTGATACATATATTCCTTTAGGTAGGCCGGATTAAGTAGAGACTGAAGTTGTAAATTTCTTATTTAGAACAAACCTTTTGATTTAGGTTATTGACAGTTTAATTATGAATAAGGAGATTTAAAAATTCGTCAATGAATATATACCTCTATAGAAAAAAAACCTTGAAAATAATTAGTTCATTTTATAACCTAAACTAAATCGAATGTCCCAAGGCATGCAGGTGCAAGTACAAACATAGCCCAAACAAAGGAAGTTAGGTTAAATTCTTACGTTCTTTTATGTGTTTAATTTGAACGACTATCAGAGCAAGTGCATGAAACTTATCCCACTAAATTTTAAACGAGCAATAATGTTTAAAATTGGTCAAAATCACACAGAATAATGCATTATTTTCTTTAAAGTCGAGGGAATAAAAGGAAGACAACGTTACAACAAATGAATAATAAAACTTTTTAATTTTTTATCAGGAGCATTAGAAACTGAAGGGAATTGCGTTTCGATTATTTTTAAAAAAATGTAGGAAAAACATTCCATAAGAAAAAGAAAAGTTTAAGGAGTAAGTGCAGACATCAGGTTAAAATTTAGTGATTTCAAAATATTACAACGATTAATACTTAATCAATTAACTCTATCTAGAATCAACTTTGAAAACAGTTCCAAATTTGATGACTAAATCTCAATTTCTTTAACAACTGCCAACCCTCCGTGATTTCAAAATCAGTAGGGAAAATAATAATCAAAATGTACACAAATGATCAAGTGTCCGATTTTTCTTATGATAGTCCATTCAAAGTGAAGGCACTTGCCTAGTTTTCCACTACAGCTTAGGACTATGAGGAAAATGATGATTTTAAAAAAAATTGTTATTCTCTTAATAATTAATAATAAATTTTACTATTTATTATTATTTGAGAAATTCACTGTTATCTGAAATAAAATTTAAATTGTGATATATTTCATATTTTTAATTGAATATTAACATTAAAAATCATATAAAATGGGGTTACGAAAATGCCCACTATTATGTAGGTCAGGTCTGTTAAGTTGTAAACTCTACAATTTTTTTAAATAATATCTGAGAGAATTAATCTTTAGTTATGAATATTACTTTTATTAAGAAATTTGTAGTTCTAACAATGGATAGATTCTCCACATGTTTGTATCATGTCATTTTATAGCTTATAGCAAATTTACTTGATGTATATATTTTTATACAGTTGTAAATAACAATAAATAAACTATTACAAAAAAAATTTAGGAATAATATTTTAACTATTCAGTCTAATTTCAATCATCTATTGCTTGTACGCATGATAAAGTTTCAAAATTAAATTGAAATTAGTGAAGTCAGAGAAATGTTGTATTCAACTGAACGATATGACAGTATGACCTATTATTTCAATTGAAAACAATATCTTCTATTGATGAACGACTGCCTCTGCACTGATTCATAATCTATCCTCGAATTCTTGGCAATATAGATATGGTTCAAAAAATGTAAAGTTAATGACTCCAAAGCAGTACCACAAGACTAAAAACAGCATAAAATTTTTAAAATACTATAAAAATTTATAACACAAACTTTAATAACCTAATATTCTCTCAACACTTTATTTTAAAACCTCCAACGTTTGGGCCGTAAGGCTATTTTAAAGGAGACAATCAAAAACTTGTTATCACATAATTACCATATTAACTCCTCACATAATACCAATATTTTTGAACATACTTCAATCATTGAATAGTTACAATTTATTTTAAATGGCTTTATTTTGCAGGCTAATAGTCCTTGTCATATATAAGCCACACAAACTTGAACCCCAACCATGGTTAGGCAGTAGTGGTCGCCAGTCTTGGCCGAAAAAAAAAAATATATATTACCAGTATTATTGATGGGGTTAGTAGAAAAGGGAATAATTATTTATTTATTTATTTATTTTTTTTCAAGGCAATTAACCTCCAAAAGAAAGACATTTTGAATGAATCATGACTATTTAATGATTTAGGTATGTGTCAAAAATATTGGTATTATGTGAGGAGGTAATATGATAATTATGTGATAATAATTTTTAGTTTGTCTACTTCAAAATGGCCTAAGGGCCGAAACGTTGTAGGTTTTAAAATAAAGTATTGAGAGTAAACTGGATCATTGAAGTTGGTATTATTATTAATACAAACAACCAATTAATAAATATATTTAATTAGCAATCAAATAAAAATTTATTATAAAACATAGGAGAAATAGATGTATGCTTGAAATAGCAATTTTTAATGAGTATTGAACATCTTGATTTGTTATGCGAAAGACAGTCATCTACTTAAACCCTTATATTTAATTTTGTAATTTAGAGTTAACGAACCGATCATTTGCAAACATTAATATAAATAAATAATGATATAATTGCATCTATTATGGATATGCTATTTAAAAAAAAAATCCTCAGATTTAGTCCCTTTAATTAGTTACATATAGAACATGTCAATCAATAGTAATAACCTTATTAAAAATAATTGCTATGAAATGTTATAGACGGCCCGAGGCAGCGCAATCCCGCCGCCACCACCGCCACCTCAAGATGATTCACCGCCTGTCGAACCTGAGTACGAGGTCATCGAGTTCGCAGGGCAGCAGACCTACAGCAATCAGCCCATCATCAGGGGGAAAGGTACACAATCGATTGGTCATGATGAGTTTGAATTGACCGAGCACATAGTTATGCACCTTCAAAAACAGTTTATCCCGAATAATTATGAAAATCTAAAAATAAAAAGTTTTTTGTTAAAACTTGACCACTTTGCTGAAAATCATAATCACGGAATATCCATCCATACATGGTAGTTAATTATAATCATAACACATGATAATATTTTTGTTTTAGCTATAGAAGAAAAGTGAGACATAATTCAGCATTTGTTGAATATCACAAAGAAATTGGTGTCTTGTTTATTTTCAACGAAATAATGAAGATATCTCAAGATTTGTTTATCTTATTATTTACAACAAAAGGGGATATTTCTTAATCAGTCATAAATACCATCAACCTTGGATAATAACAGTCATTAATACTGGCTTGAAGTGTGAATTGGATTTAATAATATTTCACATTTTAGCTATAACATCTAAATAAAACAATCTACTTCAAAGGTCAAATATTCATTTGAAAAAGTAAACTGTAAAAGTATATTAGATCTTAAAATTTATTTTCGTGTTAACTTTTCATAATGAAAAACCAGTTTTAAAATTTAAAAAACAAACAAGGTTATGGGATTTTCTTTCGTCGTGCCCCATAAAAATGTACAATATTTTTTTAAACAAAAATAATTTACCTTGAAAATTTTCTAATCATTTCAGACTCCTCCGGTGTACTTATTGTTTATCAAATTTGCACATTGTGTAGTAAACATGAATGTGTATTATTGAAAGTGTAAATAAACATTTACAAATTTTTGTATATTTCGGGGTGGAGAATTTAAAGTTGAGATCGATTTAGCTAACATATGTCCTAAAAATTAGTGATAAACTGATTTTTAGGGTGCGGAATCCAAATTTTAGGTCATTTTAGCTAAAACTATCATTTTCATACAAAAATAGCTATTTTTAAGGATTTATTTATTCATTTAAATTCTCACCTTCCATTAGAGCCATTTTGTAACTACAATAAAATTTCCGGCAATGTGTTTTGCACAGACCAACTTACCGATTGTTTTCCGAGTCTCCTGTTTAGCAAGGGTTGACCTGATGTCGACGGGATTCAAATATTTGAAAAAACACTTTAAAATTTCTACTGTGAAATTTGTCAAAATTATGTCTTTGCAATTTTAACTTACTAATGATAGGCATTTCGCCATAAATTAAAATATATTTTTAGAGCTAAGAGAAAAAAAAAGATGTGACCTCTGTGGTTCTTCAGCACCAGCCGTGAGGTGCCAGCAATGTGTTCAACAGAATTTCTGTTATTCCTGTGACGAAATGTATCATCGACACCCTAAGAGGCAATTTCACACAAGGAAGGCAAGTATTTTACATTGTATATATACTTCGTAGCATTATATTAATAATCATTAATGCTCATAGATAATATTGTACATAAGTATTTAGCTTCGCTACTTACAAGGTATTGTCGGGTAAAGATACTGAATATTCAACTAAATAGAAACACTTGGATATAGTTTATTTATTTATATTTTTTTAATAAACACAACATTAATTTATTGTTAATTTTTTATTACAAGATGGAGTTTCGGACACAAAATTTGGCCCAACGTCAGAATAGTCAGCGAATATTCGCTACAGAAATATCTAAACATTTTATTAAAAGATTTCATAGACTACTCGTTTGTTTATTCGTTACTAGAGACCGAATTTGTGTGCAGTAAAAACTCACACAGTAAAAAAACACAAAATGTGGTAAATCGTACAGTAAAAATTCAAAATGTGAATAAAAAATCCAAATCTTGCAATGATCAACTTTGTTATTTAATTTATAATATTAATAATACTCCCTACATTCATTATAATTTATAATATTAATAATACTCCCTACATTCATTATAAT